>NW_027495862.1:0-232803 GCF_021521415.1 Bidens hawaiensis
GTTTTCGATATATAAACGAAACTTAGGAAATTTCACAACTGAGCACACATTCTACACACAGTCACGAACCACCACTCTGCTGAAATACTCTCTGCCCGTTCTTCACGTGTCGGTCCTTTCCTCCGTCCCTAGGTGTCAAACCGTCTTAGGAATCGTTACCCCGCGCGTTGTTGATCACCACCGAATCGCCGTGTTAGAGGATTCCGCACTCTAACACGTTGCCCCGTGAATCGTTGGGAAACCGTGTTCCGCACGCGTCCGACAACACCTTTCGAAAATCGTCATCTCTTCACATATATTGGTATAGTCCTCGGGTTAGCCTTAAGCGGCTTTCAGTTTGTTTGAATTTTGGGGTCGTTAATTTTTAATTGAATAAGGTGGCGAATTATATTCTTGTTCGTATAATGTAATATATAGCCATTTGCATAATATATATATATATATATATATATATATATATATATATATATATATATATATATATATATATCTTTGTATCAAGGATTGAAATTATTGGTCTCACTTTCCTCTAATGTTTGAATATTTATTGTTTGTTAGAGGATTACAGACCGTGTTCAGGTCGATTAGGGATCTAAGTTTCATACACAACTCACTAAGGATAAGATCTTGTTAAGGCGAGTTTTTTTTTTAAGAATTAGGAGAAGTGTTCCTCCCGCTGGGGTATCCATGAATCCTTGATGTAGCTGTTATGATATATAATTTAAGACAGGGATACAAAAGGCATTAGGGTACTAGGTTTTGTTCCGTGTACGGGATCACTTCTTTATCTAGAAGAGACAATATAACAGTTCTATTTCTATATATAACTTTCATTTGAACTCAATTAACTAGTCCATACTGACTATTACATAACAACTCATCACTTCCACCGGTAGTGCATCGATAGGGAAAAGCTAGTTGTTCAGGTTAAAAAGGTAGTTTCTCGAGTAGTAGGGTTAGTATTTATAGTCTTACTTTTGGTGGTTTCTATAGTATTCAGAATTGTTATTTTACTAGGTGGTATATTTTCCAAGGTAATAATTTGTAGGAATGAAACGTCTATCAGTGCCAGTAATAAATAACTAAAGTATATTAGGCATTACTAAGAACATACCTATTACTACATTTGTTCTAACGAGTTTATTCACAATACGTGGCCCCTAGTCGAGTAGGACGTCGATACTGGTCCTTGCCATTGTCTTTACATCGCAATTGGGTTCAATCTAGGGCAGTCTTTCTTGATGTGCGTCACACTACCACACTCATAACAGACATAATAGTTTAGTATGGGTTGGTTTTGGTAGACTGGTTATTGTCTTGTTGGTTGAGGTTCGGGTAGTTATGAGTCCTGGAATTGGGTTGGTGGATTTATAGTATTCATAACGGTTCTACAATTTCGGGCAGAGTGTCCCACTTTCCCACATTTGTGACACACATTGGTCCAACATTCACCAACATGATGATAACCACATTTTCCATATCTAGGCAAAGGCCCGTTATACTTATCTTGCTTCACATTGGAACTGATCATAGCGTAATTTTGTATTGTAGGACATGCACGTTTATTCTATTGTCTTTCTTGTATTCTCGCTCCATAATTGGTTCGTTTTGTACCAGATGACTCCCGGGCATTCTTGACGCACCACTTCTAATCAAATCAGAAGTTACAATGCCGGTTTGTAACACGGCATTTTTGAAAGTTACAAGGCTGGTTGAGTTAACCAAACTCCTGACTTCGGGGGCTAAACCCCAAATATAGCTTTCAATACGTTTGGGTTCTGGGGTAACTAACCGTGGAACTAGACGAGCCAGTTCGTTAAAGTGGTGGGTATATTCCAGATGATCTGCACCCCTCATTTCTAGGTCCCAAAGTTCTTGTTCTAATTTCTGAATTTCGTTTATCGGGGAAAAGTGTTTTAGCATAAGATCTTTAAGTTCTTCCAAGACATACCATTGGTTACTTCTTGTCCCCGAATTTGCACAACTGTATTCCATCACATAAGCACGTGGTCCACAAATGTAGAGGTAACAAATTTGACAATACTTTCTGGTGGACAACTGGTGATATTAATGATGGACTCAGTCCTTTCAATCCACTTTATCAGTCCATTTGGTCCTTCAGTACCACTAAAATCCATAGGTTTACACATCATGAAGTGCTTAAGATGGTATCCTGTTGTGGGGGAATTTGGTTGTTACGACTATTGTTCAAGTTTGGTGGGGGATTATCATGATTGAGAGTAGCATTAGTATTCAACGGGGGAGTATTAGTTGTGATAGTGTTAGTATTTATCAGGGAAGTATTGGTAGTTGTATTAGTATTTGCCGGGGGATTAATATTTACGGCAGCGCTAATGTTCGGTACTTGATTTGTATTCATAGTTGTATTAACATCGGCAGCGAATTGTGCGGCAATAGTTGGAAATACTGGTTGTAGCTGCCGAGCGATCATCTCGGCTACATCGGCCTCAGACAATGTGTTTACTTTCTTCAGGGCCATTCTATAACAATAACCAGTTATCCCACAATTAAGAAAATTCACTTACGCAACTGATCACAAAAGGAATCACATTAACAAGTAATCAGGTATTTCAATTAACACGTATAAATCACACGGGTTTGTTCTCGAGTCTAAATACTAAGGATAGTATGTAAAATTAGCCTAGCAAAGGCCAAAGTTTGCATATATATTGAAAGTTGTCATCTCATGACAAGAAATTTTAACCCAATAGGGGTCAATGTTTGTATTAAAAATGCCCAAATCGTCCTCCATATTAGCATAGCGTACCACCATATGCTTGTATGGAGTATCAGAAGGTATATACGACAATACCGTACTATCCTTATCTATCAAAGAATGCGTTATAACAATTATAAATAGTTCACAACTTGTACGACAATTGTTCCGGTACGATCCCATTATTGGGAAGTTGTTTATGTTCGGTCTCTCCCGTAGGTAGATATTTGCTCGTTACGAGTTTAATCAGTACGCTATAATGGGAATGCACGTGTGTATTCCACCTGATTTCTGAATGTTCGTTAACTATAATCATAAAATATTTTCTTTCGCAAGGTCATTCAGTATTCGTAGGCATGTCGGGCTTTAAAAAAGTAATAGTTTACTAGTTTGAGGTAAGTAGGTTCCATTCTAGTTGGGGCACACCATCATTTCGTGATTATGGGGTTTTCCTTTTATAATAATCGATTGAAATAGCAAAATATAGGAGAGGTTGATGGTTCTCGAACACAGATGAATCGAAGAGTTTGCTAGTTAAGGAGGTTCATCAGAATTAGTTATACTGGTGATATGTAAAGGAAATTATTATTATTAATATTTCTTTTAGAAATATCATTAATACATTATATGTACAGGTAGTCATGGTTTGTTTATAGAATTAGGGAATCAATAAAGTAGTTATTATATTTATAATTCAATAAGTTGGATTCATCACTAAGTATTTTCCCTAGGGATGGTGTTGTTTTTCAAACAACAGAAATGGAAGGATGACCAGAAAATAGTTTAGTTTAGTGTCAAAGAAACGAGTATATGAAATAAAGGTCAGACCAAGGCTGAGAGGTATTATATGCATATATATATTTTCTTGAAATTATTGTCTGTAGGACACGCCTCCACTGTTCTTTCCCGGGCCTTGCATATTAAGCCCCTTAGTGGTTCCGTCATATCACCAGATTTAGTTTGAACTCGGTTAAGCGTTCTCGTATTCTCGTTTACCAGGCAACACTGGTTCCTTATTTGTCATAAGGCTACCCGATCTCGATATCCTTTGGTGTAATAGTTAATCATAAAATAGCATTTTCCAATAGCTTTAATCAGAGTAGAGGATATTACTAATTAGGGTAAAAAAAAATTAATTTGTTATGTACATATATAATATTAATTGTAATAAAATATAATATTAATTTTGGTAACATATATTTTAATTAATATAGGGATTAGTATTGATCATAACCGAATATAATGTTCGTTTCGATAAGATTCCATAATATCGGTAGTACCGTACGTACACGTATCCATGTACCTCTTTTCAGATAAGCACATATGCACGTTATGTATATACTAAACTTCACCTTTATACACATATGTTGCCATTTTTACCTATCAGTATGTTCCGCGACTTCTCCCCGAATTCCCTCGTACAAGCAATTCTGTTATTACGTTCTGGACCATAACAACTCACTTGCCCTACGAGTTCATCCCGACACCCATCAGTATCTATCGTTACTAATTATTAACTTTCCTAGTGATAATCGAGCCTACGGTTATATTATAGGTATCCTAAGGGATAACCTAATCCTTTATAACCAATGGCTCTTATACCAACTTATGTCACACCCCGTTAAGCGGTTTGCGGAACCATAAAACGGTAATGTAACATATACAACTGGTATCAAATACATTGTTCATAAAGAAACATTACTAACTAATTTACAATAGATTACATTGTTCTAACTTCTTTTACAAACTAGTTGTCACAATCAAAACTAATCCGTGTCCTGCTTCACTTTTAACTTGAATGCTTATACCAGATTACATAACATTGATCACAACTAAAACAGATAGCACATAAGCACTTTACTCCACGTTTCTAAATACCTGAAAAGCATGTTAAAATAGGTCAACTACATATAGTTGGTGAGTTTCATAAGTTTTAACGAAATCAGTTCTGCGTACCACACAGTCATAGCTTGTAGGTACGTGCGTATGTAAGAAAATGTAATTACGTTTGTATATGTATATCTGTATCTTTGTATGCACACATATATGTGTATAAGTTTATAATAAAATTTGAAATTACAATAAAATCGGGACTGTTCGTTCATAATACGTGCCTTCGTTTTCCGCGTTATATCAACCATTGTGCCCCCCTCCCTTCCGCCCACAACGGTTCCCCGTAAATTCAACCACTATGGCCCCCTTCCGCCCATAATAGTTCCACATAAACTTAAAAATTACACAATATATACACAAATAATAGTATTTTCTACTCAGTGTATTTCCTACATCTTTTCACATAATGTGTATACACAGATATTTATATATATACACAAATGTAGTATTTATCATGTATCACCAATCACCGTGGCCCCTTTTTCGGCCACAACATATATAATCACAATATTTTCTTAACACTCCCGTCATAATCAAGTTAGTTTCATTTAATAAGTTGAAACAGAACTTGGCTCATAGACCATACTCAACTTTGGTTTATAAGTTGCAGCAGAACTTGGCTCATAGGCCATACTCAACTTTAGTTTATAAGTTGCAGCAAAACTTGGCTCATAGGCTATACTCAACTTTAGTTTATTACTATTCTGGCTCCCCTTCTGCCCACTATAGTCCCATGATCATCGCAGACCACGTTATCCCCATGGCCATCATAGACCACGTTATTTCCTCAACTTGTTGTGTTTAGCATTATATAGCGTATTCGTATAAACAGGTTGTCACGTATGATTTCATTATGTTTTGGCATTCGTAATATATCCATTTAATATATCAATCACGATAATAATCATCTTTCATCAGCACGTAGTTTATCATTATGTTTATAGGGACTTTTCATATATGAACGTTCAGGTATTTTTCGTTCCGAACCGTTTTCAGATAGATAAGGCACATGATTTTCACCCCAAAAGTTTGTAACAGTTTAAAAAGTAGGGTCATGAAACTCACGGTTTTGTAGGCACTCAGTGCGAGGTCAGCTCGGGGTCCGTTTCCCTTGCTATCACTTATAACCTATAGCAAATATTATAATTATATTAATATTTTAATATTATTATAATCTTTATACTAAACTGGGCTGTATAGCTAGTCTGGATGTGGCTGTAACACCCAGAAAGTGTGAGTAGGTTTAGATTGTGATGTTGTTTAATGTTTGATTTTTAAAATCGAACTTGGCTCGGTTTCCCCACCAGCTGGGCCAAGTTGTTCATTTATGCGTTTGGAAAAAAGTTATGGGGAAGCAAACTTGGGTAACGTGTTGGTTGATAAAATGATTAAGTTACAAAGAAAGATCACGTATTAGGGGTCTGGATTCGCTACGGGGCTCGTTTCCGTTTATTTAGTTTGATTTGGAGAAAAAGGCGCACAATCTATCCAAATTGTCCGGATTTCTCACAAAAAGTTAGTTTTTACATAATTAATCCAAAAATATGCTTTTTAATCACTCTTGATGTTCTAATATTCTAACAAGTTCGTTAATCACGAACTTGCCAGTTTTGGTTAGAATTAAACTTGTTTAATCTTCAAATTAGCACAATTAATTATCCGTTGATCATTAGATCTTGAAAATTTAGTCACTTATCGATTAAAATATGCAGATTTTTATAAAAATATTTCTGGAATTATTTACTGATCTATAAATTTATAAAAAATCATTTTATATGCTATATTTAGCCCGAAAATCATCCGTTTATACCAAATGATTTCCGAAAAATCCGCCAAAATTTCTGAGTGACCAAAACACTTCCCAAAATAACTTATATCAATTATTGAAGCCAAACATCTTGCCAAATAACATTTTCGAGCGAACAACAACCTTGAAAATTCAAATAAGCGCGAACGCACAAAACATATTTAGGCTTTTCCAAGTGACACCAAATTTCATATGTGATCATAAAAATATCTAATCTGAGTTCCCCACAAAATTTCATAATTTTACAAGCGTTTTAATTATTTTTCCCAAATAAACGTCCCAATTCGGTAATAAGTTCGCCAAATATTCTCAGATGGTCAAATAATTACCAAACATGGACAGGGACTCATTCATATGGTCCCTGATGTCCCTGCAAAATTTTACAAGCTAATAATATGCACATCACATTCAAATCCTAAACAGCTCGTAATCGAACATTTCGGCATTACCTTTGCGGTTTTCGCTCGTTTTTGCCCACTTAATCAAGTTTCCGGGTTCTTGTGCTTCTATAAAAGCTAAGTACAAGTCCTATATCACAAACCAAGCATGCATCATCAACATAACATCCTCGAAACCTAGGATTTCGGTTAGGGCTTTAAACCAAACTTTTGAACCGTAAAAACGTCATTTAAACCCTCTAATCCGTGTTTATGGAAAAAAAGAGTATGATTATGATTTCTAACCATGTGAATGATCAAAACATGTTTTTGTACCAGTTTTAGGATTTCTGAATGGTTAGGAATGATTTTTGGCAATTAAACTATGTTTATATAAGATTAATCATGATTAAATCATATTTAAATGGATCAAAAAAATAAACTACCCTTGTGTTCTTGATGGTGTACTGAGGAATAGTAGAAAAATATATCGGGTACGACAAAAAGCGCAAAAACGAGTGTTTTTTGGCTAATTTTGTGTAAATTTATAAAAACATACTATACGTTTGTAAAAATCGAAAATATTTTCACGGAACGCTTAAAACATTCCCACTAAGTGTTTTGTTAATTTTTTTCGGCTTAACGGATGATACAATGCTTGTTTTGTAACTATCTTTTGCATTTAAATTTATAGCGGGTAGTTAAACGAGCATGTTTTCGTTTAACCGGTTTGCTATCATACTAAGGCCTTAATATCAATATACTGGCTTATATTAAACGTATATCAGTTATAGATGCCCCCTGGGATATCTGGTTCATATCCAGACCTGTTCGGTTCTTCGTTTGTTTGATGCGCAATATGCGGTTAATCGCTTACTCGATAAATGAACACTAAGGTGTAACCGGTTTTGTCACGAATGTCACACGATAAAGTTTAATCACCAACAAAATAGACTTTTAAGCACCAATAAATACAAGGTAACTCTTATCAAATCAAAGGCTAGACTTATGAAGAACTATAAGCTGAATGTGATAGAGCAGAAAAACTTATTGAACAAGACCCTAATCAGGATCATCCTGAACCTGATCGGTGGTAGTAAAGGGAAGGATTTCTGAAGAAAAGGCTAGAGAAATCTTAAATTGAAAATTGAGCTAGCTGAGGTCAATTTGTGTACAAGAAAAGAGTTTGCAAGATAGGGGATAGATAAGCTAAGGGTTTCTTATACGGATCTTGTACAAGAAAGAAAGAAGAACCCAAGAAAGTTCCCTGAACCAAAAGCTTTATCTACAATTAAACTCCCCTAAAAGAAAACAACTGCTCAAACAACTACTCTGATTCCAAGCTCTACATAAGAAGGAATCACTACAAGGGATTTGAATTTGATCTATAACTATTGCCTTCTTCATCTACTTTGTCAACTTTAGTTTCTGTTTCACTTAAAGACAAAGCCAGTTAAGACCTAAGGTTATTAAATGGAGTAAAATCACAATATTATAACCTCGGAATTTGATTATGGTAATTCATAAATGGTTGATGTTCAAGATGTACCTATACTGGATGAAGAGTTGTTGAAAAGCTTGCTAGAACTTCCATTGAAAATGAAGAAGATGATAGTTTGGGTATTGAGTTTCTAATGTTCATAAAAGACTCGCCCCATAAAAGACTCTTCAGATAATGCCGTGGAATAAAAGAATAAATGATTTTGGCATCATCAGTTCAAGGGGAGATTGTTGAACCTTGCAAAGAACTGATGGCCAAAAACCAAACAGTTGTTGATACAAACAACAGTCATTTTCCACCATGAAGTTTTTGTAAGCTACTGTTCCAAACATCGGACCATGCAAACTACTGATATAAAAGAAATGAAGATACAATAGCTGATCATACTATCAAAAATCCTAACAAATGAAGACTAAAAACTGATACATCAAACATCAATTGTTTCATGAAAAGATCAGTAGTTAGCATAAGATTCTCTTTAGTAAGTTGTTTATAACTTATTCATTAGTTGTTTATAACTATTTTTTAATTATTTTTAGCTCATCAGTAGTTTATAACTTATATATAATGAAGAAAAGAGTCTCTTCTTTATTAACAATTTTCAAATCACAATACTCACCTGATCAGTGTACTCTTGTACTAGAAATCAAAGTTAATGATGAGCTAAGGTTGAGGGGGATCAATGAATTATAATCATTTGATTATAGTTAATATATAATTCTTCTTTCATATGAAACCTATTAATTATCTCAAATGATTTCCGCTTCATTGCTAGTCTATTTCATATACTAATTGAATTATATTTCAAGTATGTTTCAATTATAGTGATACTAATTCATACAAAGAATTAGATCAATTGTTTTCTGTTTCATTGATTATGAATTGTGTTATTAGCTTAGATTAAGATCAAGAATCCTACCAGATACCACCTGTCAGGAGTGCTGGACGTAGGATTCACTCAGCTATGAACAAGAATAGTAACTGACAAGACCAAAACAATAATGAGGAGCACTAACTACAACCGACGGAATCAACTATAATTTGTAAGTTTTTAAAAAAGGAAATTACACAGATCAATTAACTCAAAATATTTCCATAACATTAATCAATTTCAATGAGGTAGAATGAAATATTAGGGTTTGAAGTAATGTCGGCACAAAAACTTAGGTAATCAATATGCTTAGGTGACTAAGGTGTACAAAAGTGTCCCATCAATGCTATCTAACATTCTATTTATAGGGGACCAGGCATTCCTTCTATGTTGATTCAAAAATTTACAAGGAAGATTGGAATCTACTCAACCTCCTCAAAAGAAATGGCTAAGTATGGACTTCGAGCAAGCTACACTTTGTCAATCAAGGATGTTCTTCATCGAGTATGGATTGCCAATCGAGCAAACAACTTGATCTATCCAGCTTAAACCATGTCTTCCGAGCACATTGGTGGGTCGAGCATGGATACAATAAATAAAGATCTCATATGTTCTAAGTATAAACTTCGAGCATTGTTCAATCCGAGCGAGCTTCACACCCAAGTATGCTAAAGATTGTTCACAATAAGTCACAAGTCAGGATTGAAGAGATTGAGAAGAGCATGCTTGCTCGTGGGACATATTCGAGCAAGAAAGGATAAGTCATGAAGATTGAAGTCTGCTGGAGTAAAATATTTTCTATTGAAAAGATTCTAAGTAAAGTCTGCTCGAAGACTTGTTTCGATCATGTAGTGCATTACAAATGTGCTCAACAAGTAGATATCATACTCAAAGACTTGTTTACACCTGTATTTATTTTTGTCATTCATTATGTAATCATTAGGGTTTCTATAAGGAATATCTGGGCCTATAAATAGAGTCCTAGGTTTCCCATATAAAGGGACGAGTTTTTACGGATTACGAGAGCATAACCACCAGAGCGAATATTCCTCTTTGTGCTACCTCGTACCGCCGCCGTCACGAAACCCTAGACATTCCATGCAACATTAAATCACTATTCATTAAACGATACATCAATAAAGTGAATCTTTGTCTACTGCCTTTATTGATATTACTTAACGTTAATTGTCTTTTAAAATATCCGTTCCCACTCTTTGAATTTCTTGATTCTACCGGTATATTCAAGAGGCCTTTGGGTTATTAGATCTAGTGTCCTCTTGTCAACTTCTATAGGTTTTGCACTAGGTTCGGTCCTGACATTCTAGAAACCTTAATCATTAGCAAATACATAAAAATATACAAGTTTAACAGGTCTTTGAGCAAGCTATTCCTTAATGAGAATGGCTCCTTTGACCTTGTGATCGGGATTTTATTTCGAGCAGGCAAATACTTTGAATATTTTCAACGTGAAAATAATCCTCTTAATCAAGCTTCAACTTCTCAAGCATATCCAAACTTTGCTCGGATACATTACCATGGGCAAGAATGCTCTTGATAGGATCACTTCAGCCTTAACTTAGTTTTATTTAAACAAATCAAGTACGCTCAATACTGTAGGTTTGCTCGAAGATGAACCTTGCTAGGAGTAACACTTAGATAAATTCCAAAAACTCCCTACTAGTTAGCTTATGATATTCTTTATTATACTTAACCTTGCTCAACCCACTAACTTGCTCGGGAACTTAGTTTAGGCAAAGTATCTTCACAAGTTTGCTCGGTAGCCAACCTTGCTTTCTCAAAAACCATCCATGCTAAGGATGTGTAGTCTGCTCGGGTTAGGATATCTTGCTTGAGGAAGTAAATCCCTTGCTCGAAGTGCACAGGCTTGCTCGGTATCCATACTTAGTCATTTCTGAGGAGGTTGAGAACATTTCAATCTTTCTTCAGACCCAACAGATCTAATGGTTGAGATCAATTCAATGTTAATGGGCACACAAGATTTGAAAAGGGTATAATTGGAAACTTAAAATGCTTTATCTCTCCAAAAATGTGCATATTTTGTCATAAAAGCAGCATTGGAATACGTGCATGGTTTTCTCTCTCCACCTTTATATAATCAGATGTATTTCACCTGTT
The DNA here is from genome assembly GCF_021521415.1 of Bidens hawaiensis. Lineage (NCBI taxonomy): Eukaryota > Viridiplantae > Streptophyta > Magnoliopsida > Asterales > Asteraceae > Bidens > Bidens hawaiensis. The sequence goes on from NW_027495862.1 coordinate 11,323, forward strand.
ACATTGCTCACATGTTTTACATGCTTTGCATTCAGCCGTTTTTACATATTTTACTTATGTTTACATATTTTATGTTCTTTACATGAATTATGTTTAAATATACTACATGTGTTTACATGTTTTACATGATTGCGTTTACATGTTTTACATGATTTACGTTCAGACGTGTTTTATATCATTACATCTTTTACATGTATTACATTCTTTATATGTATTTACATCAAGCAAAAATCAGACATTGCATATGCTTACATATTTTGCATACTTTGCATTCAGACGTGTTTTACCTCTTTTACATCTTATACATCTTTTACATATTTTTATATTAAGCAAAAAGAGTATATTCCATCTATTTACATATTTTACGAATGTAAGATGAATGTAAAATGATTGTAAGACAAATGTAACTAACAAATTTGAACATAACCAACTATAAATTTGAACCATGAATACGTGTACATAAGTTACTTATTATACAAAGTTCGCAAGAAAAATCTCCAAAAACACAACAACCAAACAAATGTTAAAAATAAAAAATGTAAGACGTAAATACATTACTAACGAAATAAATGCAACAAATGTAAAATTAACTGGTCTATTAAGAGATTCATAACCAAACAAATGTTAAAAATAACTTAAAACCTTCGAAGGCTCAAAATCCACAAAATCTAAGAAACATGAACATTGAGTTAAATCAATTCACAAATATATACATATATATATATATATACACGCACACATATATATATATATATTCAGATCTCATATCTGTCTTAGATTCCAGGCATCATCCATTATAGCCCACAAAAATATATGTGCTGGTGGTGGACGAGTTATGACGGCGGTCCTTGATAAACCATAGGTCCATTTGGCCTCATAAAACTCATATCCGTCTCCACATCCACGGATCTGGAACGATGCGAGCACCTCTGGCTTCAATATAGCGTCAAGCCACTGCCGGAATCCTAGACGATTCCATCTCTAATGAAGCCGCCCTTGACCCTGCCTGAACCCTAGACGCCTAGGTGGTGGTGGTGGTATGATATGGCAGGAGTGGTGGCCGGTTGAACAAGATGGTGGTCGAGGTTGAATTGAAAGTTATTGGGGATTAGGTTTTCTATGTTGGGATATTTACGGATAAGAAAGAAGATTTTGAAATAGATAGAGAGAGTGGAGATATGTAAGTCTTAGAGAGAGAGAGAGATGGATGAAGTGTAGGTAACTCATCGATCTATATCAAAAATCTTTCTCTCACATAACTGAAATACCCAACATACCCTCATGAAATATTTTGCTTAAAATGAAGAAGCATATGTTGCCTATTCACAATCACCAAAATTGGTTTCTATGGTTATAAAGATAAGTTATGGTTATAGAGAGAGAGATAGAGAGAAAGAGAGAGAAAGAGAAAGAGAGAGAGAGAGGATTAAGGGAAAACTCCTTCTTAGAGAGAAACGTTAAAAACTCTTAAAGAATTATATTAATTAAAAATAAAAAATATTTTCCAATTTTTGTTTCTTCCATTCTTCTTATATTTTGCTACTCTTCATTGAAAAAATAAAAATATAAATAAAAGAAAAGTCAATGAAGTGCATGTAGATGATGTGTAAGATCGTAAGATAGACGTGTATGAACGTGTACGATGATATCTACTCTTTAGTGTTTTGTGTGGAATCCATAACAAGTTAAAAAAACAAAGAAATCTCTTTAATCAACTTATATTACTTGATAACAACAAAGTACAATGTAGATATGGCAGTTTACAAAGCATGTACTCTCTTAACAACTAGTTATAAACATATAAGGCAACAAACCTATTTATCGGCAAGCCTCTAGACTTATACACCATGTATCTTATATGGTGCATAAGCTATGTGCCATGTAAGTTACACGCCGTATAACTCTTATACGTCCAAACATTACAATATATATGCCAACTGTTATTAAATACATACAAGACCTAAGCAATAGATATTATGCACTAAGAAACTCCCCTGTGGATGTTGCTTTGTCTTGGTCTTCAAAAATATTCAAAATCATCAAAATTAGTCCATGCTAAAGAACTTTTTATAATAAGCCCTTTGAGCTTCTTCAAATGATTTGGCCTTTGACTTCTCTTGAGCCTTTTGGGCAGGTCTGACACTTTACTTGAATTGATATTTTAACCATGATGCTCTTTCCATTTTATTTTTACGTCGTGTCTCGAGCTCAGCTTCCTCCTATTCTTATCATCAGCTAACTTTCAACAATTACTTTCCCGCATCTTTCCCGAATGAATTCCATACATATGGCACACGTTGTGTAAGGCCCCGATCCTGGAAACCCTACCTTGGCGTTGGATTTACTCATAAACACAGTTCTAAAATCAGAGTTAATTAAAACTTTCGCGGAATAATTAAAAACTTCATGCATTACATTACAAAACATCGAATCTTGTCTTAACATACAAATTATCCATTCATAGACATAACATAAAACTGTCATGATGCTTCTTCATAGATACCTGCCTCTTTAGCTCATGCCATGTGTCCCTCCTCAAGCCAGCTGCCTCAACCTATTTGCCTGCATGCCTAGTAAAAGTCAGCTGCGCTGAGTGAGTTCTAGTTAAGCAGGTACATACATTTCATTCTCATTCTTTACATTCTTACTTCAATACATTCCTGCTTTTACTTACGTTCATTATTTTATACATACATTATTAGGGTATGCAACCCTTCATTCTTCGCCTATATTATTAAGGTAGGCAACCCTTAATTCTTCGCCTATATTATTAGGGTAGGCAACCCTTTATTCTTCGCCTATATTATTAGGGGAGGCAACCCTTAATTCTTCGCCTATATTATTAGGGTAGGCAACCCTTTACTCTTTGCCTATATTATTAGGGTAGGCAACCCTTTATTCTTCAGCTCTACATATCATACATACCATTCATACACTACACATATCGTACATACCTTTCTTTCATTAGCTATATCTGTTCTCATATACCTCTTCACACATACGTTTAACTCTTTCTACACTAATTAGGTATATTTATAAACATTCATACGACATACACTTACCACTTAAGGTAAGTGTATTAACTAATCACATTGAGTATGCACACAGCTCCAAAACATAACACAGAAATGGGGCTAGAAACTCACCTAGAGTCGGTTTCTCTCACCGGTAATGGTAACGCCCTTCTTTAGTTGTGTACGGCTAACTGTATAATACATTACACGTGTCAATTATCTATTACCACTACTTCCTACATTTAAGTTTACGAACCCTCAACTAACAGGGGTCCAGGGGCAGCGCCCTTGGTAGCAGGGTCTAGGGGCGGCAGCCCCTTGCAGGGTCCAAGGGGCAGAGCCCCTGGCTCGGAAAATTTTTATTTTCATTAACGGTCCTTTAATAAAAACGCATCAGAATATTAGTTTCATGAAATTTCGCATGGGAATGTCGCTTCGCATGCTTTTTCGCTTCGCATGGAATTTTTTCGCTTCGCATGGAACTTTTCGCTTCGCATGGAACTTTTCGCTTCGCATGGTCATGCGATGCGAAATAACCTTTTTCGCTTCGCATGGATGTGCGATGCGAAACAACCTTTTTCGCTTCGCATGGCTGTGCGATGCGAAATTACCTTTTTCTTTGCTTTTACCATTTTAAAGCCATTTGTCTCCTTATTTCCTCCTTAGGACCCGGTTTTACCCTTTTTATGGGTTTCGGGTCATACCAACTTTGTATACCCGTGTTTATGAGGTCCGAACATCACCTTTTTGTCCTATTTCATACTCGTGAGGCTAAGACTCACCCAGTTTATGTTTTTCTTAGATCCTACAACCCGATCTACTAAGATATCGATTTGCATGTCAAACTCAACCACAAAACTTAACCTTGTTGGCTAAAACTCACCTTTGGCTTCGGGTTTGGTTCAGATCTGGACAACTCGAGGATCTGGACGTGATTCTTGTTGTTTGAAGACACTTGATCACCAAGATCTTCCTTACTTTAGCCCGAAATCGGATTCGGTTCTTGAGAGAGAGTATATGTGTGTTCTAGGGAGTGTGTGTGTGTTGTGGGAAGAAAATGGTGAAGGGATGGGGGGATGGCCTTATATAGAGAGCTATGGACCCCACCGCCCACTTCCTTCACCAATCCTAATCCTTATCAAATATAAACACGCACCCATTTAAACCAGCGACTCACACGAAACAATAATTTTCTTTTATTTAGTAATCTCGTAATACGGATGTTACACGTTGATTACACGTTAATACTATCGTGCTTGATCTGTATCCTTGTCATAATAGATCAAAATCTTGTTTCCGTATAATACTTCTATGTCCTTCTTCGAACAATTCATCAACCACATAGGATCTAACACATTCACCATGTCCCATGTCTTGTCGTCTCTCTTTAGCATAATTACCGCTTCACCAGTTCCCCTGTCATAAAACCACCACCATCTGAAATAAACATTAAAGCTTTAATCCATCGGAAAAACTTGGATAATCTTCAACGTTTGAGGCTTGTGGTATTTCAAAGTTTTAACATAATCATTCATTTCTGGATCCATCTTAGTCTTTGAAATTCAGAGTGTTGTTTATTGTGGAGCCCATTTCCTGAATGCTCCTTTACATTGTCTAACTATAAAGTCCCACATCTCAGGAATCCACCCCTTCTTTAGTGCATATAGTAACTCCATCTTACGTAGCTTGATAACATCAATCCACGACAAAGACTTCAATTCCATGAGACTTTCAAAGTATTGCATTCCATATGCTCATCTTACTACAATCTTTCGATCTTCTTCAAGTAAGTGATACTGATACAATCCCCTTTAGCAATGTAACGCCCGTAAATTCGTTAATCAGCTCGATCGCTTATAAATGTTTGTTTAAAAGCCGGGGTTTCATCTTTCTAATTTAGAGCCTTGTGATACGTTTTAAAAGTCCCTCTATCCATCCTTTTGTTAAAAACATCGCCTCTTATAACTTAAAGTGTTAGACTAGTATGTAGCACCCGGTATTTTTGTTTATCGGCATGAGACAGTTGTAGAGTTGTATTATATTATAGAGTTGATCCGGCATTTTTTGGGGACCTCCTTGTCGTTCTCGTAAGTTAAACCATTTAACCTTTCATCCAATTATCGCATTTTACATGTTAAAGGGGCCTAAGTGTAACATTTTTATAACCTAAACCCTAATTTCTTTTTCCTTCCCCCTAGTCCGATCGACAGATAGAACAGCCACAACACCTTCGTTTTTCTTTTTTCCAGCCAATTCCAAGGACCCAAACTCTAATTCAAGGTTAGTATTATGTCAATGCAAGTCTTTTTCACCATTAAATTGTTTATTGAACCCTAGAGATGTCCTAATCATGTTTGGGTTTGAGTTTTGATTAGAATAGTTGCTGACAGATTCGTACTCGCTTATTGTTTGGTCTATAACTCGATGAAAATTGATTTTTTTTTATCGATTCTTGTTTCCATGATATTCTACCTTGAGTCTAGTTTCCAGAAAGGTATAATATATTTTTGGACGAGATTTGAATGGTTTTTATGATTTTATAAAAACGTGTGTTAAAGCTGATGCGGGGAGTCGGGTTCTGGTCTGTTTCCCAACATCATAACTCTTTTTTTACAAGTCCAAATTGGTTGGTTATGCTTCTGGAAATTCATATTTTGAGTTATGATTACAAACCAATTGGAATTGTTTAATTTGGTTTGTTAATGATTTTTAAATAAATAAATCACTTTTGCTACACACTGAAATAGCTGCACATACCTTTCTGTATTAGAGGAATTATTATGATTTTTGTATGCACTAGAAAAATATAATAAAAGATTTTATAAACCTAAGAAATTTATGCAACTCTGGTAAAAATTTCATAATTTATTTCTATGATTTTCCTATGTAATAAAATACATCTTTGCATGCTAAAATCTGCATGTTAGACTTGTTATTAATTAATACGTTCGTTTTAGGCTTAACCGGTGGCTGTCCAATTGTGTTCTTGTTGGTGCTGTTTAAAGTGAGGTTTTGCTCCGTTATCTTCCTAGGTATGTCATATGTATTATACTTTAGCATCGTGAGCTATGAAGCTGTAACATCCTAAAAATTTTAATGATGAATAAAGGAAGTTATGTTTAGTGATTTCGCGTAATTAATTAATATCGGGTAGGGGGCGGGTCTTGGACGTGGATTAATTGAGATGGGTTAAATGAGAATGGAATTTCAGGGATATAAATACCCCCAAAATCCCAAAATATCTTCATTTTCACCAAACTCCCTAACACCCCAAAACACACACACACCACACACATACCGCCGCCGGCCGGCCTGTAACACCCCGTAACCGCAGCGGAAACGTACACGGGATGCAACAGACACATCTGATATCAACAGCATTGCTTATAAAGAAAATACCACTACATTAATTTATAACATATTACATTGTTGCGAGTTGCGTTACTGTCTAGGTGTTACACACATATATTACCAATAAAACATTAATAAATTCATTACAAAACATAGAGCAGCAAGCTTCCAACAGGTAGCACAGATAGTTAAGCACATATCAATCATTCCAACTTGGGCATACCTAGAAAACATGTAAAGAAAACGGGTCAACTACGAATAGTTGGTGAGTTTCACTAATTTAAATAAACACTGACAAATCATTTTTAATAATCATTTATTAACCATATAATCATGCTGGGAACTATGTTACCCCAGAACATTTCCAATAACTTTCTGGGAACTATGTTACCCCAGAACAATAATAACCCCTGGGAACTATGTTACCCCAGAACAATAACAACCCCTGGGAACTATGTTACCCCAGAATAATAATAACCCCTGGGAACTATGTTACCCCAGAACAATAATAACCCCTGGGAACTATGTTACCCCAGAACAATAATAACCCCTGGGAACTATGTTACCCCAGAACAATAATAACCCCTGGGAACTATGTTACCCCAGAACAATAATAACCCCTGGGAACTATGTTACCCCAGAACAATAATACATGATAAACATTTTATATATTCTATGCATCAGTCCATATATATATAAATGTACAAGTATTTCCATACGATCGGTATGTACTTAAATACTTTAAATAAGACATGTTTTCCGCCCCGGGAAAATATAATTAAAACAATTCATTAAAAGGGGCTCGTGAAAACTCACCTTGTTGTGAGTTGGTGAGTAATATAAGGAACAGCTACGTGCCTGGATCTGTAATATAATATCTAGTCGTTACTATATAATTCCCATAACTTAAATACATAGCAATCGGTACATCTGGGAACATTGTTAACCCAGTACTGTACTCGATTCGGGGACAATGTTAACCCCGTGACACTTCTAAGGACTCAGATTGACATTGCTTAGAGTTTGACAGTCAATTTAGTTAAGATGATGAAATTATAGCTCGGTTTGACACCCCGTTTGGCCGCGGGGCCCGTTTCCGGTATTTCGGTGCCGGAAACGGTAAAATCGGGTAAAATTACCCAAATCATCCGAATTATTTTCGGATGATTTATTTTTACTTAATTTACTTAGATTTATGAAATAGTCTATTTTTAGAGTTTTCATGTACCAGTCAGCTCGCTTATGCGAACTTTGCCGGTTTACACGTTTTAAGCTTTAAAAACTTGTTTTTATGTTCTTTTTAGCACAAATAATTACCCGATTAGTCTCGGGTCTTGAAATTTTGCACAAAACTTAATTTGACAGAAAGGAATTTTGTAAAAATTTTCCAGATTTATTTTCTTATATTTATATTTATTTATCTATTTTTAAATCTTATTAAAATACTAAATATATCAAAAATACCAAAACACTTTAGAAAATTCCCAAATTTTTCTGGGATGATTTTTATCATCCTCATAACTTTCTGGAATTTTCCCAGATTTATTTTCCTACATTTACATTTATTTATCTATTTTTAAATCTTGTTAAAATACTAAATATATCAAAAATACCAAAACACTTTAGAAAATTCCCAAATTTTTCTGGGATGATCTTTATCATCCTCATAACTTTCTGGAATTTTCCCAGATTTATTTTCCTATATTTACATTTATTTATCTATTTTTAAATCTTGTTAAAACACTAAATATATCAAAAATACCAAAACACTTTAGAAAATTCCCAAATTTTTCTGGGATGATCTTTATCATCCTCATAACTTTCTGGAATTTTCCCAGATTTATTTTCCTATATTTACATTTATTTATCTATTTTTAAATCTTGTTAAAACACTAAATATATCAAAAATACCAAAACACTTTAGAAAAATCCCAAATTTTTCTGGGATGATCTTTATCATCCTCATAACTCCCTGGAATTTTTCCAGAATTTAAAACTTATTTTTCAAGCCATTTTCACCCAAAACCGAGCTAGAAAGCCCTAGAACTCGTTTCACCGAAAAGCCTACTTAGACTTTTCCAACTGAGCTCAAATTTTGTGGGTGACTTTTATATGTTATAAAAAGCTTATCTTAAATTTTCCGGAATTTTTCATCATGTTTTGCTATTTTTCACTATTTTTGGCCAAAACCGAGCATTAAATTCACCAAATATTCATCTTTTATCCAAAAATTACCAAAAATTCACAGATCTCATATTTTCACGTGTAGATCATCTCTGTGAAATTTCGTGACCCGACTCTAAGCACACGTAAATCTGTCCATTTTTTCATAACACACGAAAACCGACTATTTTGTGTTCTCTAGCTTTAGATCGCAAGGATCTCGGTTTCTAGCCTTTGCTAGCCGCTAGATACAACACTTACAAGCACATCAACACCACACCAAGCAAGTTATACCCACAATCAAGCCATTTCTTTCCTAGTGTCGGCTAAAACTTCAAAACAACGATTTTGACCGTAAAAATCCGTTCTCGACTCTTTTTACTCATTTCTTGGACCAAGATCCTTTGTATAACATGTATACATCTCTTGTTCATGCAAGAGTCGATTTCATCTCGGGTTTTCACCCGTCTTTCACATGGAAAACTCATTTGACAAGATTTCAACCGTAAAAATTCATTCTAAACACTTTTAACTACTCACTTGGATCAAGATCCTTTGTATAACTTGTATACATCCCTTGATCACACGAGAATCGGTTTCATCTCGGGTTTTCACCCATTTTTCACATGAAACCTCCTTTTCTCAATATTGTAGAATTAGGAATAAGATTAAAGCCTTAAATCATGTATTTTACCTTCAAATCTTGGTTAAAGTGATGATCTTGGTTGTATACTTGAAAGATATGAAAGGATTTTTGGGAGAGTTTTGATGAAAAAAAGAAAAAATGAAATGTGTGTATGCATAACAAGACCGATCGGTCTACATTATGTGTGGGGTGGGGCCCACACATTCATTCTAGGCCACACATTCCGATTTTTGTAATCTGGATAATGTTTTGGATAATCTGGTTCAGTTCGTTTCTCGTTTAAACTCGTAATTCGGCTTGAAACGAAATTAAAATGGTCGTTTTTCGGTTTAAAGTAAAATTTATATAAAACTGATTTAAAAACTTTAAAAACTTAAACCATGACATTAAAACATCATATTATTAATAATTACGCATCTTTTTCGGCTTGATGGATCGTCTCTTGCTTGATTTGGTGTTAAAGGTTTCGTTTAGCGTACCGGCGTACCATTAAATCGAAATCCTTTTTCTGTGCTATAATTCACCTATCCCGAAGCATTCATACTTCGTAAACATCACTAAACATTATACACTTTGTCTATAATGTAATTCCCGATTCATTCGGGTTTCAATAATCGTTCATTGGTTAATTGTAATTCCAATACGATTCACTATATAATTGAGTATGATTCATACCGTGAACCATATATATTCGTATCAATGTGCTATAACTCATATAATCAATATTAAATAACACGTAAATAGTATATTCCGGCTAGGGTATACCTGAATTTGCCGGAATCGTTACATTCTCCCCCCGTTATAAAAATTTCGTCCTCGAAATTTTACACGTCAACTACTTCCTTTTGAGGAAATAGGTGGGGGTATTTCTTCCGAAATTCATCCTTTCGTTCCCAAGTAAATTCTGGGCCTCGTTGCGAATTCCATCTAACTTTGACCAACGAGATTTTATTGTGTCTAAGTTGCTTGATCTTACCGTCTACTATTTCGATGGGCTCCTCTACGAAGTTGAGCCTATCACTTATTTGAACACCCTCTAAGGGTAACACCGATGTCTCATCCGCCAGACATCTTTTCAAATTCGACACATGAAACACGTTATGAACTGCACTTAGTTCCTCAGGCAGTTCTAGTCGGTAAGCTACCGGACCGATCTTTGCAGTAATGTTGAATGGTCCAATGTATCTAGGGGCCAACTTCCCCGCCTTTCCAAACCTGACCACTCCTTTCCAGGGTGATACTTTCAAATATACTTTTTCACCCTTCTCAAATGACAACGGTTTTCGACGGGTATCGGCATAACTCTTTTGCCGGTCCCGCGCGGCTTTTAGGTTATTCTTAATTTCAAGAATCTTGCTGGTCGTCTCCTGGACCAGATCCGATCTAATGATCTGCGGGTCTCCCACTTCAGACCAGCAAAGTGGTGATCGGCACTTTCGCCCATACAATGCTTCATAAGGTGCTGCCTTTATACTGCTATGATAACTGTTATTATAGGAAAATTCAACGAGTGGGAGATGTTGATCCCAATTTCCCTTAAAGTCCAGTACGCAGGCACGAAGCAAATCCTCCAAAGTTTGAATGGTCCTCTCAGACTGACCATCGGTCTGAGGGTGGTAAGCTGTGCTTAGGTCAATACGTGTTCCCAATGCTTCTTGGACAGCTTGCCAAAGTTTGGAGGTGAAATGGCTATCCCTATCGGAGATGATCGAGATGGGGATGCCATGACGAGACACTATTTCATTTATATAAATTTGCGCAAGTCTCTCAGTGTTAAAAGTATTCCTAATTGGAATAAAATGTGCCGATTTGGTTAATCGATCCACGATTACCCAAATCGCATCATGACCTCGGGGTGTCTTGGGGAGATGTGTCACAAAATCCATTGTGATCTGCTCCCACTTCCATTCGGGAATTTCCGGCTGTTGTAGCATTCCCGAGGGTTTCTGGTGTTCCGCCTTAACTCTCGCACACGTCGTACACTTGCCGACGTATGTGGCTATATCCTTTTTCATACCTGGCCACCAGTAAAATTCTTTCACATCCTTGTACATTTTATCTGATCCCGGATGTATGGAATATTTCGATTTATGTGCTTCATCCATGATCAAATCACGAAGGTCATGGAGGGTCGGGATCCACATCCGATTTTTGAAATAAAGAATTTCGTCCACACGCTGTTCGAAATTCTTCTCATTCCCGTAAAGTCCTTCTTTAACCAATTGGCCCTCTTTCAACGCCTCGCGTTGAGCGACTCGAATTAAATCTGAAAGGTTCGACTGGACTATCATCCCCAACGCTCGCACACGTAGTGGCTTGACTCGATCCTTTCTACTCAAGGCATCGGCTACAACGTTAGCCTTGCCAGGGTGATATCGTATGTCACAGTCATAGTCACTCAGCAACTCGACCCATCTTCGTTGCCTCATATTCAGTTCTTTCTGATCGAATATGTGTTGCAAACTTTTATGATCAGTGAATATGGTGCACTTTGTACCGTAGAGATAGTGTCTCCAGATTTTAAGTGCAAAGATGACTGCTCCCAGTTCCAAGTCATGAGTAGTGTAGTTTTTCTCATGAACTTTTAACTGTCGAGACGCATAGGCTATGACCTTTTTATTTTGCATTAACACGCATCCTAACCCTTTACGGGATGCGTCACAATATACAACAAATCCATCGTCTCCGTCGGGGAGACTTAAGATTGGCGCTTGGCACAATCTTTGCTTTAGCGTTTGAAACGCCGTTTCCTGCTCTTCACCCCATTCATATTTCCGATCCTTTTGAGTCAGGAGGGTTAAAGGTTGGGCGATGCTGGAAAAGTTCTCTATAAATCGACGATAGTATCCAGCTAAGCCTAAGAATTGGCGGATTTCTTTCGGAGATTTAGGCGCTTGCCAATTCTTAATAGCTTCAACCTTACTCGGATCAACGTGTATTCCTTGGTGGTTTATAACATGACCGAGGAATTGCACCTCTTGTAACCAGAAGTTACACTTGGAGAATTTTGCATATAACTTCTCCTGATCCAGGAGCTCTAAAACTAACTTTAAGTGTTGCTCGTGCTCCTCTTTACTCTTCGAGTATATCAAAATATCGTCAATAAATACAATGACGAACTTGTCGAGATAGGGTTTACAGACTCGGTTCATGAGATCCATGAACACCGCCGGCGCATTTGTTAGCCCAAAAGGCATAACTAAAAATTCGTAGTGGCCGTAGCGAGTCCGAAACGCGGTTTTCGGAATATCCTCCTCTTGAATTCTAACTTGGTGGTATCCCGATCTAAGATCAATTTTTGAGAAATAGCTCGCACCTTGTAGTTGGTCGAACAAATCATCGATTCGGGGAAGAGGATATCTATTTTTGATGGTTAATTTGTTCAATTCCCTGTAGTCAATGCACATTCGAAGGCTTCCGTCCTTCTTTTTCACAAATAGTACAGGTGCACCCCACGGGGAATAACTGGGACGTATAAACCCCTTATCCAACAATTCCTGCAACTGGTTGGATAGTTCTTGCATCTCGGATGGTGCAAGTCTGTAAGGGGCCTTAGCAACAGGGCCGGCTTGAGGTAATAAGTCGATTCTGAATTCGACTTGTCGGGTTGGCGGTAATCCAGGAAGTTCCTCTGGAAAAACTTGTGGAAATTCGCGTACCACGGGAATATCGTCCACCCGTTTTTCCTCAGAATCAGCGGCCGTCAGGCTCGCTAGATACGCCACACATCCCTGACGTATATATTTCAACACCTTGAGGTGGGATATAAATGGTATCATGGTGCCGGATTTTTCTCCCTGCACTAATACCTCCTCGTCATCCGACACCCGGATCTTGACGGTTTTCTTTTCACAGTTTATTTCTACCCTATTACGAGCCAACCAATCCATTCCCACTGTCACGTCAAAACTACCCAATTCTACCGGTAACAAGTCAATCAGGAAGGATTGTTCGCTTAGAATAAAAGGGCAATTCCGAACAATCCGATTAACTATCATGGTTTTACCGTTAGCAACCTCTACGGTGTAGGGTTCTATGGTTTCACCAATAGGAAGGTTTGCTATCGAAAGGAATCTAACGGAGACAAAACTTCTATCGGCGCCTGTATCAAATAATACAGAAGCGTAATGATCAGAGACGAGGAAGGTACCTGTCACTACGCTGGGGTCCTGGCGCGCCTCGTTCGCTCCCATCACAAATGCCCGGCCTCGCGCCGGATTGGACGCCGATGGCTGACCCGCGAGTTGTCTCCCGTTTCCTCCCTGATTCAGTTTCGGGCAGTTCCTTTTGAAGTGATCCGTGCTGCCGCATTCGTAGCAAGCACGGCTAGTGGTCACCATCTGGTTTCCTTGCGGGTTCTGCTGTCGGGCTGGTTGAGTTCTAAATGGTTGCGCCCGAATAGGTTGTGGTTGACGGTTCAGGTTGTTCAGATTTGTCTTACAATTTGGTGCGTAGTGTCCAACCCTGCCACACCGGTGGCACACCACCTCCTTGCACACGCCACTATGGTGGTAACCACATTTCCCGCATTTAGGAAACGTTCCCCTCTGCGGTTCTTGCCTTCCGCCCGAACTAGTCATGGCATAGCTCTGGGCAGCGGGCCTAGCTCGCTTGTTTTGCTGCTTCTCTCGGATCCTATTGTCATACGTACCTCGCTTTCCCCCAGCCGACTCTCCCGTCGCCTTTATCGATCCGCTCCTTAAGAAATCATACGTGACAATACCAGCCTGTGTCACTGCACCCTCATACGTCAGGTGCCCTCCCGCGTTAACTATACTCCTCACTACTGGAGTAAGTCCCCAAATATAACGTTCTACCCTCTTTGACTCTTGGGTGACCAACCACGGCACTAATCGTGACAGTTCATTAAACCGGTTGGTATATCCCAAGTGGTCCGCCCCATGCATCTCAAGGTTCCACAACTCATGTTCCAGTTTCTGCAATTCATTCTTTGGGCAGAAATGTTTCAAAACAAGATCCTTAAGCTCTGCCCAGGTCATGCGGTTTGTCGCCGCCTGACCTCGAGTCTGTACTATGGTGTTCCACCATGTCAAGGCATGGTCTGTGAACGTACAGGTGGCGTACTTAACGACACAATCCTCGGGACAGTTGCTGATATTTACCACTGATTCTATTTTCTCTAACCATTTCACTAACCCATTCGGTCCTTCCGACCCGTTAAATTCTAAAGGCTTGCATAACATAAAGTCCTTGATTGAACAACCCCTGGATGGTCCAGTGCGGTTGGTCTCTACAGTAGGGATTGGGCCATTACTGTCGGTAGCGACCACCGTAGGCGGTGCGTCAGTACTCGGCATAGTGTTGTCATTCCTTGGAGGATTAGCGTTTTGTTCCCCATCATTATTTATGGGCGTTTGATTGCTTGGAGGGGTTGGATTGGTCGAGTTATTAATACTGGCGGCGATGCGCGATACTATATCCGGTATCGCCGCCTCCAACTGTTGAGCAATCAAACGGCTCACATCTACTTCCGATATTTTCGTTGATCGTTTCGGTGCCATTCTACACAACATCAAGGAAACACATATAATTAATACCATTCCAAATTATGAAACACAAACACATTCCATACATTAATAAACATTAGTACATATTACACAAACATCCATTTACATACTTCCCAGTCATCATTACACAACTAAGTTTTAATACAAAGGGCCTATGTTGGTATCATCCTCGACATAACCCGCAATGGGTCAGTGCTTGAATGATACCCAAAAGTATCGATAATGATATGCCCTACAAGAGACCCCCTATGGGCCAGTGGTTGTACTATAACTAAACAAGATTCACTCCGTGTTAGTATCACCACTAACTACTTACACGGAGTATCAAAAAGCGGTTCAAGATTCTACCATCCAACACGTCTACACATGGTGGTAAACCAACCCCACCAACACCGCCACCAGCACCACCAGCACCGCCATCATAACCCGCATTCGGGTTTCCATCTGCTCGATCAACCAGTGGGAGTATGAGCACTCCCTTTTTAACTGGTTAATAGCATACTGGTGGTCCAGTATGTTGTCCCCGAGGTACGCCCGCCTCTGTACCCCCACGACCAGGGCGGCAGAGTGCTCGTTCACCTGCTCGGTGAGAACACGTAGCCAAGCCGCCAAGTCCCGCTCCTGCCTTGGCAGACCCCACACAGGTAGGGTTGCAGGCTCGGGTTGGGGGCGGGAAGACTCGCCCCGGTGGTATGTGGATCTGGGTGGGGTAACAGTGGGCGGAACATACGGGGCACTGATCCGCGCCGTGAGGCGAGGACCGCGCCTGAGGGGAATCGGGGCGGTCTGTGGTGCGGGCGGGGTAGGAGACCTGGTAACCCTAGCAGGGGAGGGTACACTAGCACTCCTAGCTGGGGTGGTCTGTCTAGAAATACTATGACTAGCCTCCGAAGGCTCGGAGCTGGGTGCTACACTTGGGCTTCCAGAGGCCCCGGAACTAGCCTCTTCCGGGTCCTCTTCCGTCGACACACTAGGTGTTCTTGCCATTATACCTGCACACAAGTTAACAAACATATAGTCCTTTTCGTAGTGTAATTCATAATTAAATTAACACATACTTATTTATACAACTTTACCACATAATAATATTATCATATATTTACACATATGTTGCCAATTTTACCTATTTAAGTCCCCCGTGACTTCCCCTGAATTTCCTCGTGCAGACAAGTCTGTTATTATGTTCCGGACCATAATAACCCACTTGTCCATCCAAGTTCATCCCGATCTCGTCACAATATATTATTAGTTGATATTCAGATCCTATAATACTTGAGCTACTGGTTATATTTTAGGTATCTTTTTCAGACATCCTAATTCTTCATAACCAATGGCTCTGATACCAAGTTCTGTAACACCCCGTAACCGCAGCGGAAACGTACACGGGATGCAACAGACACATCTGATATCAACAGCATTGCTTATAAAGAAAATACCACTACATTAATTTATAACATATTACATTGTTGCGAGTTGCGTTACTGTCTAGGTGTTACACACATATATTACCAATAAAACATTAATAAATTCATTACAAAACATAGAGCAGCAAGCTTCCAACAGGTAGCACAGATAGTTAAGCACATATCAATCATTCCAACTTGGGCATACCTAGAAAACATGTAAAGAAAACGGGTCAACTACGAATAGTTGGTGAGTTTCACTAATTTAAATAAACACTGACAAATCATTTTTAATAATCATTTATTAACCATATAATCATGCTGGGAACTATGTTACCCCAGAACATTTCCAATAACTTTCTGGGAACTATGTTACCCCAGAACAATAATAACCCCTGGGAACTATGTTACCCCAGAACAATAACAACCCCTGGGAACTATGTTACCCCAGAACAATAATAACCCCTGGGAACTATGTTACCCCAGAACAATAATAACCCCTGGGAACTATGTTACCCCAGAACAATAATAACCCCTGGGAACTATGTTACCCCAGAACAATAATACATGATAAACATTTTATATATTCTATGCATCAGTCCATATATATATAAATGTACAAGTATTTCCATACGATCGGTATGTACTTAAATACTTTAAATAAGACATGTTTTCCGCCCCGGGAAAATATAATTAAAACAATTCATTAAAAGGGGCTCGTGAAAACTCACCTTGTTGTGAGTTGGTGAGTAATATAAGGAACAGCTACGTGCCTGGATCTGTAATATAATATCTAGTCGTTACTATATAATTCCCATAACTTAAATACATAGCAATCGGTACATCTGGGAACATTGTTAACCCAGTACTGTACTCGATTCGGGGACAATGTTAACCCCGTGACACTTCTAAGGACTCAGATTGACATTGCTTAGAGTTTGACAGTCAGTTTAGTTAAGATGATGAAATTATAGCTCGGTTTGACACCCCGTTTGGCCGCGGGGCCCGTTTCCGGTATTTCGGTGCCGGAAACGGTAAAATCGGGTAAAATTACCCAAATCATCCGAATTATTTTCGGATGATTTATTTTTACTTAATTTACTTAGATTTATGAAATAGTCTATTTTTAGAGTTTTCATGTACCAGTCAGCTCGCTTATGCGAACTTTGCCGGTTTACACGTTTTAAGCTTTAAAAACTTGTTTTTATGTTCTTTTTAGCACAAATAATTACCCGATTAGTCTCGGGTCTTGAAATTTTGCACAAAACTTAATTTGACAGAAAGGAATTTTGTAAAAATTTTCCAGATTTATTTTCTTATATTTATATTTATTTATCTATTTTTAAATCTTATTAAAATACTAAATATATCAAAAATACCAAAACACTTTAGAAAATTCCCAAATTTTTCTGGGATGATTTTTATCATCCTCATAACTTTCTGGAATTTTCCCAGATTTATTTTCCTACATTTACATTTATTTATCTATTTTTAAATCTTGTTAAAATACTAAATATATCAAAAATACCAAAACACTTTAGAAAATTCCCAAATTTTTCTGGGATGATCTTTATCATCCTCATAACTTTCTGGAATTTTCCCAGATTTATTTTCCTATATTTACATTTATTTATCTATTTTTAAATCTTGTTAAAACACTAAATATATCAAAAATACCAAAACACTTTAGAAAATTCCCAAATTTTTCTGGGATGATCTTTATCATCCTCATAACTTTCTGGAATTTTCCCAGATTTATTTTCCTATATTTACATTTATTTATCTATTTTTAAATCTTGTTAAAACACTAAATATATCAAAAATACCAAAACACTTTAGAAAAATCCCAAATTTTTCTGGGATGATCTTTATCATCCTCATAACTCCCTGGAATTTTTCCAGAATTTAAAACTTATTTTTCAAGCCATTTTCACCCAAAACCGAGCTAGAAAGCCCTAGAACTCGTTTCACCGAAAAGCCTACTTAGACTTTTCCAACTGAGCTCAAATTTTGTGGGTGACTTTTATATGTTATAAAAAGCTTATCTTAAATTTTCCGGAATTTTTCATCATGTTTTGCTATTTTTCACTATTTTTGGCCAAAACCGAGCATTAAATTCACCAAATATTCATCTTTTATCCAAAAATTACCAAAAATTCACAGATCTCATATTTTCACGTGTAGATCATCTCTGTGAAATTTCGTGACCCGACTCTAAGCACACGTAAATCTGTCCATTTTTTCATAACACACGAAAACCGACTATTTTGTGTTCTCTAGTTTTAGATCGCAAGGATCTCGGTTTCTAGCCTTTGCTAGCCGCTAGATACAACACTTACAAGCACATCAACACCACACCAAGCAAGTTATACCCACAATCAAGCCATTTCTTTCCTAGTGTCGGCTAAAACTTCAAAACAACGATTTTGACCGTAAAAATCCGTTCTCGACTCTTTTTACTCATTTCTTGGACCAAGATCCTTTGTATAACATGTATACATCTCTTGTTCATGCAAGAGTCGATTTCATCTCGGGTTTTCACCCGTCTTTCAGATGGAAAACTCATTTGACAAGATTTCAACCGTAAAAATTCATTCTAAACACTTTTAACTACTCACTTGGATCAAGATCCTTTGTATAACTTGTATACATCCCTTGATCACACGAGAATCGGTTTCATCTCGGGTTTTCACCCATTTTTCACATGAAACCTCCTTTTCTCAATATTGTAGAATTAGGAATAAGATTAAAGCCTTAAATCATGTATTTTACCTTCAAATCTTGGTTAAAGTGATGATCTTGGTTGTATACTTGAAAGATATGAAAGGATTTTTGGGAGAGTTTTGATGAAAAAAAGAAAAAATGAAATGTGTGTATGCATAACAAGACCGATCGGTCTACATTATGTGTGGGGTGGGGCCCACACATTCATTCTAGGCCACACATTCCGATTTTTGTAATCTGGATAATGTTTTGGATAATCTGGTTCAGTTCGTTTCTCGTTTAAACTCGTAATTCGGCTTGAAACGAAATTAAAATGGTCGTTTTTCGGTTTAAAGTAAAATTTATATAAAACTGATTTAAAAACTTTAAAAACTTAAACCATGACATTAAAACATCATATTATTAATAATTACGCATCTTTTTCGGCTTGATGGATCGTCTCTTGCTTGATTTGGTGTTAAAGGTTTCGTTTAGCGTACCGGCGTACCATTAAATCGAAATCCTTTTTCTGTGCTATAATTCACCTATCCCGAAGCATTCATACTTCGTAAACATCACTAAACATTATACACTTTGTCTATAATGTAATTCCCGATTTATTCGGGTTTCAATAATCGTTCATTGGTTAATTGTAATTCCAATACGATTCACTATATAATTGAGTATGATTCATACCGTGAACCATATATATTCGTATCAATGTGCTATAACTCATATAATCAATATTAAATAACACGTAAATAGTATATTCCGGCTAGGGTATACCTGAATTTGCCGGAATCGTTACATTCTCCCCCCGTTATAAAAATTTCGTCCTCGAAATTTTACACGTCAACTACTTCCTTTTGAGGAAATAGGTGGGGGTATTTCTTCCGAAATTCATCCTTTCGTTCCCAAGTAAATTCTGGGCCTCGTTGCGAATTCCATCTAACTTTGACCAACGAGATTTTATTGTGTCTAAGTTGCTTGATCTTACCGTCTACTATTTCGATGGGCTCCTCTACGAAGTTGAGCCTATCACTTATTTGAACACCCTCTAAGGGTAACACCGATGTCTCATCCGCCAGACATCTTTTCAAATTCGACACATGAAACACGTTATGAACTGCACTTAGTTCCTCAGGCAGTTCTAGTCGGTAAGCTACCGGACCGATCTTTGCAGTAATGTTGAATGGTCCAATGTATCTAGGGGCCAACTTCCCCGCCTTTCCAAACCTGACCACTCCTTTCCAGGGTGATACTTTCAAATATACTTTTTCACCCTTCTCAAATGACAACGGTTTTCGACGGGTATCGGCATAACTCTTTTGCCGGTCCCGCGCGGCTTTTAGGTTATTCTTAATTTCAAGAATCTTGCTGGTCGTCTCCTGGACCAGATCCGATCTAATGATCTGCGGGTCTCCCACTTCAGACCAGCAAAGTGGTGATCGGCACTTTCGCCCATACAATGCTTCATAAGGTGCTGCCTTTATACTGCTATGATAACTGTTATTATAGGAAAATTCAACGAGTGGGAGATGTTGATCCCAATTTCCCTTAAAGTCCAGTACGCAGGCACGAAGCAAATCCTCCAAAGTTTGAATGGTCCTCTCAGACTGACCATCGGTCTGAGGGTGGTAAGCTGTGCTTAGGTCAATACGTGTTCCCAATGCTTCTTGGACAGCTTGCCAAAGTTTGGAGGTGAAATGGCTATCCCTATCGGAGATGATCGAGATGGGGATGCCATGACGAGACACTATTTCATTTATATAAATTTGCGCAAGTCTCTCAGTGTTAAAAGTATTCCTAATTGGAATAAAATGTGCCGATTTGGTTAATCGATCCACGATTACCCAAATCGCATCATGACCTCGGGGTGTCTTGGGGAGATGTGTCACAAAATCCATTGTGATCTGCTCCCACTTCCATTCGGGAATTTCCGGCTGTTGTAGCATTCCCGAGGGTTTCTGGTGTTCCGCCTTAACTCTCGCACACGTCGTACACTTGCCGACGTATGTGGCTATATCCTTTTTCATACCTGGCCACCAGTAAAATTCTTTCACATCCTTGTACATTTTATCTGATCCCGGATGTATGGAATATTTCGATTTATGTGCTTCATCCATGATCAAATCACGAAGGTCATGGAGGGTCGGGATCCACATCCGATTTTTGAAATAAAGAATTTCGTCCACACGCTGTTCGAAATTCTTCTCATTCCCGTAAAGTCCTTCTTTAACCAATTGGCCCTCTTTCAACGCCTCGCGTTGAGCGACTCGAATTAAATCTGAAAGGTTCGACTGGACTATCATCCCCAACGCTCGCACACGTAGTGGCTTGACTCGATCCTTTCTACTCAAGGCATCGGCTACAACGTTAGCCTTGCCAGGGTGATATCGTATGTCACAGTCATAGTCACTCAGCAACTCGACCCATCTTCGTTGCCTCATATTCAGTTCTTTCTGATCGAATATGTGTTGCAAACTTTTATGATCAGTGAATATGGTGCACTTTGTACCGTAGAGATAGTGTCTCCAGATTTTAAGTGCAAAGATGACTGCTCCCAGTTCCAAGTCATGAGTAGTGTAGTTTTTCTCATGAACTTTTAACTGTCGAGACGCATAGGCTATGACCTTTTTATTTTGCATTAACACGCATCCTAACCCTTTACGGGATGCGTCACAATATACAACAAATCCATCGTCTCCGTCGGGGAGACTTAAGATTGGCGCTTGGCACAATCTTTGCTTTAGCGTTTGAAACGCCGTTTCCTGCTCTTCACCCCATTCATATTTCCGATCCTTTTGAGTCAGGAGGGTTAAAGGTTGGGCGATGCTGGAAAAGTTCTCTATAAATCGACGATAGTATCCAGCTAAGCCTAAGAATTGGCGGATTTCTTTCGGAGATTTAGGCGCTTGCCAATTCTTAATAGCTTCAACCTTACTCGGATCAACGTGTATTCCTTGGTGGTTTATAACATGACCGAGGAATTGCACCTCTTGTAACCAGAAGTTACACTTGGAGAATTTTGCATATAACTTCTCCTGATC
This sequence comes from Bidens hawaiensis, assembly GCF_021521415.1. Taxonomy (NCBI): domain Eukaryota; kingdom Viridiplantae; phylum Streptophyta; class Magnoliopsida; order Asterales; family Asteraceae; genus Bidens; species Bidens hawaiensis. The sequence continues at coordinate 33,181 of NW_027495862.1, forward strand.
CAGGAGCTCTAAAACTAACTTTAAGTGTTGCTCGTGCTCCTCTTTACTCTTCGAGTATATCAAAATATCGTCAATAAATACAATGACGAACTTGTCGAGATAGGGTTTACAGACTCGGTTCATGAGATCCATGAACACCGCCGGCGCATTTGTTAGCCCAAAAGGCATAACTAAAAATTCGTAGTGGCCGTAGCGAGTCCGAAACGCGGTTTTCGGAATATCCTCCTCTTGAATTCTAACTTGGTGGTATCCCGATCTAAGATCAATTTTTGAGAAATAGCTCGCACCTTGTAGTTGGTCGAACAAATCATCGATTCGGGGAAGAGGATATCTATTTTTGATGGTTAATTTGTTCAATTCCCTGTAGTCAATGCACATTCGAAGGCTTCCGTCCTTCTTTTTCACAAATAGTACAGGTGCACCCCACGGGGAATAACTGGGACGTATAAACCCCTTATCCAACAATTCCTGCAACTGGTTGGATAGTTCTTGCATCTCGGATGGTGCAAGTCTGTAAGGGGCCTTAGCAACAGGGCCGGCTTGAGGTAATAAGTCGATTCTGAATTCGACTTGTCGGGTTGGCGGTAATCCAGGAAGTTCCTCTGGAAAAACTTGTGGAAATTCGCGTACCACGGGAATATCGTCCACCCGTTTTTCCTCAGAATCAGCGGCCGTCAGGCTCGCTAGATACGCCACACATCCCTGACGTATATATTTCAACACCTTGAGGTGGGATATAAATGGTATCATGGTGCCGGATTTTTCTCCCTGCACTAATACCTCCTCGTCATCCGACACCCGGATCTTGACGGTTTTCTTTTCACAGTTTATTTCTACCCTATTACGAGCCAACCAATCCATTCCCACTATCACGTCAAAACTACCCAATTCTACCGGTAACAAGTCAATCAGGAAGGATTGTTCGCTTAGAATAAAAGGGCAATTCCGAACAATCCGATTAACTATCATGGTTTTACCGTTAGCAACCTCTACGGTGTAGGGTTCTATGGTTTCACCAATAGGAAGGTTTGCTATCGAAAGGAATCTAACGGAGACAAAACTTCTATCGGCGCCTGTATCAAATAATACAGAAGCGTAATGATCAGAGACGAGGAAGGTACCTGTCACTACGCTGGGGTCCTGGCGCGCCTCGTTCGCTCCCATCACAAATGCCCGGCCTCGCGCCGGATTGGACGCCGATGGCTGACCCGCGAGTTGTCTCCCGTTTCCTCCCTGATTCAGTTTCGGGCAGTTCCTTTTGAAGTGATCCGTGCTGCCGCATTCGTAGCAAGCACGGCTAGTGGTCACCATCTGGTTTCCTTGCGGGTTCTGCTGTCGGGCTGGTTGAGTTCTAAATGGTTGCGCCCGAATAGGTTGTGGTTGACGGTTCAGGTTGTTCAGATTTGTCTTACAATTTGGTGCGTAGTGTCCAACCCTGCCACACCGGTGGCACACCACCTCCTTGCACACGCCACTATGGTGGTAACCACATTTCCCGCATTTAGGAAACGTTCCCCTCTGCGGTTCTTGCCTTCCGCCCGAACTAGTCATGGCATAGCTCTGGGCAGCGGGCCTAGCTCGCTTGTTTTGCTGCTTCTCTCGGATCCTATTGTCATACGTACCTCGCTTTCCCCCAGCCGACTCTCCCGTCGCCTTTATCGATCCGCTCCTTAAGAAATCATACGTGACAATACCAGCCTGTGTCACTGCACCCTCATACGTCAGGTGCCCTCCCGCGTTAACTATACTCCTCACTACTGGAGTAAGTCCCCAAATATAACGTTCTACCCTCTTTGACTCTTGGGTGACCAACCACGGCACTAATCGTGACAGTTCATTAAACCGGTTGGTATATCCCAAGTGGTCCGCCCCATGCATCTCAAGGTTCCACAACTCATGTTCCAGTTTCTGCAATTCATTCTTTGGGCAGAAATGTTTCAAAACAAGATCCTTAAGCTCTGCCCAGGTCATGCGGTTTGTCGCCGCCTGACCTCGAGTCTGTACTATGGTGTTCCACCATGTCAAGGCATGGTCTGTGAACGTACAGGTGGCGTACTTAACGACACAATCCTCGGGACAGTTGCTGATATTTACCACTGATTCTATTTTCTCTAACCATTTCACTAACCCATTCGGTCCTTCCGACCCGTTAAATTCTAAAGGCTTGCATAACATAAAGTCCTTGATTGAACAACCCCTGGATGGTCCAGTGCGGTTGGTCTCTACAGTAGGGATTGGGCCATTACTGTCGGTAGCGACCACCGTAGGCGGTGCGTCAGTACTCGGCATAGTGTTGTCATTCCTTGGAGGATTAGCGTTTTGTTCCCCATCATTATTTATGGGCGTTTGATTGCTTGGAGGGGTTGGATTGGTCGAGTTATTAATACTGGCGGCGATGCGCGATACTATATCCGGTATCGCCGCCTCCAACTGTTGAGCAATCAAACGGCTCACATCTACTTCCGATATTTTCGTTGATCGTTTCGGTGCCATTCTACACAACATCAAGGAAACACATATAATTAATACCATTCCAAATTATGAAACACAAACACATTCCATACATTAATAAACATTAGTACATATTACACAAACATCCATTTACATACTTCCCAGTCATCATTACACAACTAAGTTTTAATACAAAGGGCCTATGTTGGTATCATCCTCGACATAACCCGCAATGGGTCAGTGCTTGAATGATACCCAAAAGTATCGATAATGATATGCCCTACAAGAGACCCCCTATGGGCCAGTGGTTGTACTATAACTAAACAAGATTCACTCCGTGTTAGTATCACCACTAACTACTTACACGGAGTATCAAAAAGCGGTTCAAGATTCTACCATCCAACACGTCTACACATGGTGGTAAACCAACCCCACCAACACCGCCACCAGCACCACCAGCACCGCCATCATAACCCGCATTCGGGTTTCCATCTGCTCGATCAACCAGTGGGAGTATGAGCACTCCCTTTTTAACTGGTTAATAGCATACTGGTGGTCCAGTATGTTGTCCCCGAGGTACGCCCGCCTCTGTACCCCCACGACCAGGGCGGCAGAGTGCTCGTTCACCTGCTCGGTGAGAACACGTAGCCAAGCCGCCAAGTCCCGCTCCTGCCTTGGCAGACCCCACACAGGTAGGGTTGCAGGCTCGGGTTGGGGGCGGGAAGACTCGCCCCGGTGGTATGTGGATCTGGGTGGGGTAACAGTGGGCGGAACATACGGGTAACTGATCCGCGCCGTGAGGCGAGGACCGCGCCTGAGGGGAATCGGGGCGGTCTGTGGTGCGGGCGGGGTAGGAGACCTGGTAACCCTAGCAGGGGAGGGTACACTAGCACTCCTAGCTGGGGTGGTCTGTCTAGAAATACTATGACTAGCCTCCGAAGGCTCGGAGCTGGGTGCTACACTTGGGCTTCCAGAGGCCCCGGAACTAGCCTCTTCCGGGTCCTCTTCCGTCGACACACTAGGTGTTCTTGCCATTATACCTGCACACAAGTTAACAAACATATAGTCCTTTTCGTAGTGTAATTCATAATTAAATTAACACATACTTATTTATACAACTTTACCACATAATAATATTATCATATATTTACACATATGTTGCCAATTTTACCTATTTAAGTCCCCCGTGACTTCCCCTGAATTTCCTCGTGCAGACAAGTCTGTTATTATGTTCCGGACCATAATAACCCACTTGTCCATCCAAGTTCATCCCGATCTCGTCACAATATATTATTAGTTGATATTCAGATCCTATAATACTTGAGCTACTGGTTATATTTTAGGTATCTTTTTCAGACATCCTAATTCTTCATAACCAATGGCTCTGATACCAAGTTCTGTAACACCCCGTAACCGCAGCGGAAACGTACATGGGATGCAACAGACACATCTGATATCAACAGCATTGCTTATAAAGAAAATACCACTACATTAATTTATAACATATTACATTGTTGCGAGTTGCGTTACTGTCTAGGTGTTACACACATATATTACCAATAAAACATTAATAAATTCATTACAAAACATAGAGCAGCAAGCTTCCAACAGGTAGCACAGATAGTTAAGCACATATCAATCATTCCAACTTGGGCATACCTAGAAAACATGTAAAGAAAACGGGTCAACTACGAATAGTTGGTGAGTTTCACTAATTTAAATAAACACTGACAAATCATTTTTAATAATCATTTATTAACCATATAATCATGCTGGGAACTATGTTACCCCAGAACATTTCCAATAACTTTCTGGGAACTATGTTACCCCAGAACAATAATAACCCCTGGGAACTATGTTACCCCAGAACAATAACAACCCCTGGGAACTATGTTACCCCAGAACAATAACAACCCCTGGGAACTATGTTACCCCAGAACAATAACAACCCCTGGGAACTATGTTACCCCAGAACAATAATAACCCCTGGGAACTATGTTACCCCAGAACAATAATAACCCCTGGGAACTATGTTACCCCAGAACAATAATACATGATAAACATTTTATATATTCTATGCATCAGTCCATATATATATAAATGTACAAGTATTTCCATACGATCGGTATGTACTTAAATACTTTAAATAAGACATGTTTTCCGCCCCGGGAAAATATAATTAAAACAATTCATTAAAAGGGGCTCGTGAAAACTCACCTTGTTGTGAGTTGGTGAGTAATATAAGGAACAGCTACGTGCCTGGATCTGTAATATAATATCTAGTCGTTACTATATAATTCCCATAACTTAAATACATAGCAATCGGTACATCTGGGAACATTGTTAACCCAGTACTGTACTCGATTCGGGGACAATGTTAACCCCGTGACACTTCTAAGGACTCAGATTGACATTGCTTAGAGTTTGACAGTCAATTTAGTTAAGATGATGAAATTATAGCTCGGTTTGACACCCCGTTTGGCCGCGGGGCCCGTTTCCGGTATTTCGGTGCCGGAAACGGTAAAATCGGGTAAAATTACCCAAATCATCCGAATTATTTTCGGATGATTTATTTTTACTTAGATTTATGAAATAGTCTATTTTTAGAGTTTTCATGTACCAGTCAGCTCGCTTATGCGAACTTTGCCGGTTTACACGTTTTAAGCTTTAAAAACTTGTTTTTATGTTCTTTTTAGCACAAATAATTACCCGATTAGTCTCGGGTCTTGAAATTTTGCACAAAACTTAATTTGACAGAAAGGAATTTTGTAAAAATTTTCCAGATTTATTTTCTTATATTTATATTTATTTATCTATTTTTAAATCTTATTAAAATACTAAATATATCAAAAATACCAAAACACTTTAGAAAATTCCCAAATTTTTCTGGGATGATTTTTATCATCCTCATAACTTTCTGGAATTTTCCCAGATTTATTTTCCTACATTTACATTTATTTATCTATTTTTAAATCTTGTTAAAATACTAAATATATCAAAAATACCAAAACACTTTAGAAAATTCCCAAATTTTTCTGGGATGATCTTTATCATCCTCATAACTTTCTGGAATTTTCCCAGATTTATTTTCCTATATTTACATTTATTTATCTATTTTTAAATCTTGTTAAAACACTAAATATATCAAAAATACCAAAACACTTTAGAAAATTCCCAAATTTTTCTGGGATGATCTTTATCATCCTCATAACTTTCTGGAATTTTCCCAGATTTATTTTCCTATATTTACATTTATTTATCTATTTTTAAATCTTGTTAAAACACTAAATATATCAAAAATACCAAAACACTTTAGAAAAATCCCAAATTTTTCTGGGATGATCTTTATCATCCTCATAACTCCCTGGAATTTTTCCAGAATTTAAAACTTATTTTTCAAGCCATTTTCACCCAAAACCGAGCTAGAAAGCCCTAGAACTCGTTTCACCGAAAAGCCTACTTAGACTTTTCCAACTGAGCTCAAATTTTGTGGGTGACTTTTATATGTTATAAAAAGCTTATCTTAAATTTCCGGAATTTTTCATCATGTTTTGCTATTTTTCACTATTTTTGGCCAAAACCGAGCATTAAATTCACCAAATATTCATCTTTTATCCAAAAATTACCAAAAATTCACAGATCTCATATTTTCACGTGTAGATCATCTCTGTGAAATTTCGTGACCCGACTCTAAGCACACGTAAATCTGTCCATTTTTTCATAACACACGAAAACCGACTATTTTGTGTTCTCTAGCTTTAGATCGCAAGGATCTCGGTTTCTAGCCTTTGCTAGCCGCTAGATACAACACTTACAAGCACATCAACACCACACCAAGCAAGTTATACCCACAATCAAGCCATTTCTTTCCTAGTGTCGGCTAAAACTTCAAAACAACGATTTTGACCGTAAAAATCCGTTCTCGACTCTTTTTACTCATTTCTTGGACCAAGATCCTTTGTATAACATGTATACATCTCTTGTTCATGCAAGAGTCGATTTCATCTCGGGTTTTCACCCGTCTTTCACATGGAAAACTCATTTGACAAGATTTCAACCGTAAAAATTCATTCTAAACACTTTTAACTACTCACTTGGATCAAGATCCTTTGTATAACTTGTATACATCCCTTGATCACACGAGAATCGGTTTCATCTCGGGTTTTCACCCATTTTTCACATGAAACCTCCTTTTCTCAATATTGTAGAATTAGGAATAAGATTAAAGCCTTAAATCATGTATTTTACCTTCAAATCTTGGTTAAAGTGATGATCTTGGTTGTATACTTGAAAGATATGAAAGGATTTTTGGGAGAGTTTTGATGAAAAAAAGAAAAAATGAAATGTGTGTATGCATAACAAGACCGATCGGTCTACATTATGTGTGGGGTGGGGCCCACACATTCATTCTAGGCCACACATTCCGATTTTTGTAATCTGGATAATGTTTTGGATAATCTGGTTCAGTTCGTTTCTCGTTTAAACTTGTAATTCGGCTTGAAACGAAATTAAAATGGTCGTTTTTCGGTTTAAAGTAAAATTTATATAAAACTGATTTAAAAACTTTAAAAACTTAAACCATGACATTAAAACATCATATTATTAATAATTACGCATCTTTTTCGGCTTGATGGATCGTCTCTTGCTTGATTTGGTGTTAAAGGTTTCGTTTAGCGTACCGGCGTACCATTAAATCGAAATCCTTTTTCTGTGCTATAATTCACCTATCCCGAAGCATTCATACTTCGTAAACATCACTAAACATTATACACTTTGTCTATAATGTAATTCCCGATTCATTCGGGTTTCAATAATCGTTCATTGGTTAATTGTAATTCCAATACGATTCACTATATAATTGAGTATGATTCATACCGTGAACCATATATATTCGTATCAATGTGCTATAACTCATATAATCAATATTAAATAACACGTAAATAGTATATTCCGGCTAGGGTATACCTGAATTTGCCGGAATCGTTACACGGCCGAGCCAAGGGAAGAGTCGGGCAGGTCCGAGAGAGAGAGATTAGTGTACTAGCAAGTAAACGAGATCCAAACAAGCCCAAAAAGGTATGATTCTTGATCTTTGAAGTTTAAAGATCCAAGCTTTTTAGTGTATAAGTGACCGGAAATGGTCGGGAAGCGTAGTGGGTGATATTGAACCATAGCAAGGGTGTTAAAATCGCTCAAAATGCTGGAAAGAAACCGAACAGCGGCTGTCTGGGCAACTTCGCCTGCATCTGGGCAACTTCGCCTTCAAAGCGATGAACTTCGCCTGCAAGCTAAGTTCGCCTGATGACAACTTCGCCTAAAGCCAAGTTCGCCTGATGACAACTTCGCCTAAAGCCAGGTTCGCCTAAGGTTTAACTTCTCCTAAAGCTAAGTTCGCCTAAGGTTTAACTTCGCCTAAAGCCAAGTTCGATTAGGAAGTAAACTAAAAATCTAATGAAAAATGTGTTAAGACAGTTAATGGAAATAAAATTTTTCCAAGCTGACTTGGCAGCTCGACCCCAGCCAGGGGCTCTGCCCCTTGGACCCTGCTAGGGGCTGCCGCCCCTAGACCCCGCTGCCAGGGGCGCTGCCCCCGGACCCCCGTTCGTTGTGGGTCATATAAAGATAGACATACATTATGAGAAGTGATAGTTAATTGATACGTATACTTGTTATACAGTCAGCCGTGCACAACTGAAGAAAGGAATTACGATTAACGGTGAACGTAACCGTGTTCAGGTGAGTTTCTAGCCCGATTCCTTGTTATGTTTTCGGGGGTGTGTGCATACTCGATGTGTTGTTAATACATTTATCCTAAGTGATAAGTGTATGCCCTATATGATATATGTGTTATGTAAGAATGATTGCTTGATGGTACGTGAACGATCTTCGGATATTGCACGTACTGTCAGGTTGTAATGCTATGTATAAGGTAAGTATAATATGAATGATTATGCGTATGAACGTGATAGAGATAATAAAAGAAGGAAATAATGATGTATGGTCGTATGGTTACGAAAAGGGTACCGAGCCCTAATAATACTCGAGGTATGATGTATGGTTGTATGGCTACGAAAGGGTACCGAGCCCTAAAAATACTCGGGGTATAATGTATGGTAACGAAGAGGGAATCGAACCCTACTAATATTCGAAAACTAGGGACCAGACCCTTATAATATCTGTGATGTTAGGGACCAGACCCTTATAATATCTGTGATGTTAGGGAATCGAACCCTTCTAATATTCGAAACTAGGGACCAGACCCTTTAATATCTGTGATGGTAGGGACCAGACCCTTCTAATATTCGAAAACTAGGGACCAGACCCTTATAATATCTGTGAGGTTATAGGGCGAAAGGCTCTTTAAAACGTATGATTATGTATGTAAAGAAATTATGAAGGTAACAATGAAAGTAAAAGCACTTAAGTGTGTATGAAAGAAAGTTAAGAGGTTAAGTATGAAATGTAAAGAATGTATTGTATGATTATGGGATTAACTAGAACTCACTCAGCGTAGCTGACTTTTAGTATGCACGCAGGTGAGTAGGATGAGACAGCGGGCTTGAGCGGGGGCACATGGCAGAAGAATAAGAGCCTGGCATCTGAAGACTTACGATGGTTTAATTTTAATGTTTTAATGTGAAAGACAAAGGACGTTTTGAGACAAGTTATGAAATATTGTAATGTTTTATGAAAGTTTTATATTCCGCGTAAATGTTTTAATTAACTCTGATATTTAGAACTGTGTATATGAGTAAATCCAACACGAAAGTAGGGTTACCGGTAACGGGGCCTTACAAGTTGGTATCAGAGCAAAGTTCGAGAGATTTAAGCATCCTACATGCTTAGACTCGAACAGAGTATGTGATATAAGTAAGAAATGAAAGAAGATGCCAGTCCAAGAATGCCATGTGTCGCTCAAGCAAGATCAGTAAAGGTTAATTGTATGATTAAATGATATATGTTAATGAGAAAGAAAATATATGTGAACAAAAGGGATAGGAATAATTGATTGTTGATTTGACTAATTGCTTAAGTAGAACCAGCACAAATGGACTCATAAAGGGAAGTGTATAGGACACGGAAAGCAATGTGATCAGCTAGTCACAGCTGGCCACTGTTATTACCTGTTAGCCTTGCTATCCTTGTACTAAATAGTTCCTTTAATGATGATGTTTGTGTTTTCCCTTTTAGAATACGATGGCTGGAGCCGGAGACATTGTTGGAGCTGGAGGTCGCACTGGACGACGCGGCAGGCCTCGTCGTGTCCAGCAACCTTCGGTTGAGACCGCTTCCAATACTGAAGCTGAAGGAAGGGTAGCGGGAAGGAACCCGGAAAACAATGAAGGAGTTCAACTGGATCCTGCAATTCAAGCAGCTATTGTTCAAGCTGTAGCCACTGCTGTGAAAAATATTACCCTGGGAAGGTCTGCTGGAAGCCGTGAAAGAACTATTGAAGGGGCAGGTGGTAATGGTAGGAAGGATGACGAGGGGGAAAGGGGTGACTCAAGTGAGGTAAGGTCTGTGAAAGATGATGATAGGAGGAAGGGCCGAGGCGGCTGCAACTATAAGTCCTTCAAAGGTTGTGACCCGCCTAAGCTGACTGGTTTAGGAGACGCAATCGCTACTCTTCAGTGGATAACCGCCATGGATAAGGTTATCTGCATTAGCGAGTGCCGTCCCGATCAAGCGGTAGGTTATGCTACTCAATCATTCGAGGATGAGGCTATGTATTGGTGGGAGAGTGTGGAGCAGAGGAAGACCCGAGAAGAGATCAAAGAGATGAAGTGGGACGATCTGAAGGAGTTAGTAATGAAGAAGTTCTGTGCTGACGCCGAGGTTGAAAGGGCGGAGATGAAGTTCCTAAACTTGAAAGCTGGGACGATGACACATCGTGAGTACACTACAGAGTTCAATCGAATGTCTAGGTTGGTACCCGATATGGTCAGCACTGAGGCTAAGAGAATCAAGTGTTATGTGAGAGGATTACCACAGAGAGTCCGCATGTTAGTCAGGACAAGTAAACCTGCTACTTTCGATTCTGCTGTCGAACTCACAGAGATGGTCTATGCAGACCTGGCTGCGGATGATGTGGTGGTGGGAGACGAGAAGAAAGAGAAGAAATGGGCCGCTCCTGCTAAACGACCCGGTACTCAGTTATGGAACCCCAAAGATAAGAAGCAGAGAGTGTGGGAGAAGAGATCGTGTAAGACCTGCGGAAAGATGCATGGTGGTGAGTGCAAGTGGGGTAAAAGTTCTGGTGTTTGTCTCAAATGTGGAAAGGCTCACGGTGGGGAATGCCGGATGGGGTCTAATGTGTGTTATAAGTGTGGGAAGGTAGGGCATTATGCCAATGAGTGCAGTGCAAAGCCAGCATGTTACAAATGTGGCAAGACAGGCCACATGGTAAGAGAGTGCACAGATGGTGAAGCTGGAGGTAGTGGAAGGAAGGATGCCGATCAAGCTAGGCCAAGAACTAGAGCCTACATGCTGACCCAAAAACAAGCCAAGCAGATTCCGGATGTCGTCACAGGTACGTTTCTAGTGAACGGTGTTTCCGCTTCTGTATTATTTGATTCGGGCGCAAACAAAAGTTTCGTAGCCACACCATTTAGTAAACTAGCTAAAATGAAATGTTGCCGAGTGTCTGAAACTTTTGTAGTAGAAACCGCCAGTGACACTTCGGTTAAAATAACAAAAATGGTTAAGAACTGTAAGATAGAATTGGAAGGACATGAGTTCCCGGTTACCTTGTACGTTATGACCTTAGGAGGGTTCGATGTGGTTTTGGGTATGGATTGGTTGTCTGAGTTTGAGGCTCAGATAGTATGTAAGAGTAGGATGATAAGGTTAAAGTCATTGGATGGTAGTGCGGTAACGGTTTATGGTGATAAGGAAAGTTCTGGGCTTAATGTCATTTCGATGATAAAAGCCGAGGGTTTGCTAAGGCGAGGGTGTCGTGCCTACCTGGCGTATGTCGTCAACGCTGCGGCCGAGACGAAAGAAATGAAAGATGTTCCTATTGTACGCGACTACCCAGAAGTATTCCCTGAGGATCTTCCGGGGTTGCCGCCGGAGCGAGAGATAGAATTTCATATAGATTTAATACCAGGAGCCCAACCTGTCGTGAAAGCGCCTTACCGTCTAGCACCGTCCGAGATGAAAGAATTGATGTCACAACTGCAAGAACTCCTCGACAAAGGTTTCATAAGACCGAGTGTTTCCCCGTGGGGCGCACCATTGTTGTTCGTGAAAAAGAAGGATGGAAGTATGAGAATGTGCATAGACTATCGTGAGTTGAATAAGCTTACGGTAAAGAATAGATATCCGTTGCCCAGGATTGATGATCTGTTTGACCAACTGCAAGGTTCAAGTTGGTTCTCACGAATAGATCTCAGATCAGGCTACCATCAGCTGAAGGTGAATGAGGCAGACATCCCTAAGACAGCGTTCCGAACGCGGTATGGACACTACGAGTTCCTCGTAATGTCATTCGGTCTAACAAATGCTCCTGCAGCATTTATGGACGTGATGAATAGGGTGTGTCGGCCGATGTTGGATAAGTCGGTTATCGTCTTCATTGACGATATATTGATTTATTCAAAGGACGAGTCTGACCATGCTGAGCATCTGAGAGAGGTATTGGAGACTCTGAAGAAAGAGAAGTTGTATGCCAAGTTTTCGAAGTGCGCGTTCTGGTTAAGAGAAGTTCAATTTTTAGGTCACGTGATTAATCCGGAAGGGATTACCGTGGACCCAGCTAAGATTGAAGCGATAACGAATTGGAAGACTCCGCAGAACCCGACTGATATACGAAGCTTCCTAGGGTTAGCTGGCTACTATAGGAGATTCATCGAAGGTTTCTCCAAGATAGCCGCACCGCTGACCGGTATGACCCGAAAGTCGATAGTATTCAGTTGGGGAAAGTTTCAGGAAGAAGCCTTTGAAAAATTGAAGAAGAGACTCAAGCAAGCTCCAATCCTTACTCTACCCGATGGTGACGAGGATTTCGTTGTTTGTGCTGATGCTTCGCATCAAGGATTAGGTTGCGTGTTGATGCAACGAGGGAAGGTGATAGCTTACGCGTCTAGACAGTTGAAGGTCCATGAAAGTACTTATCCGACGCACGATTTGGAGTTAGCAGCTGTAGTGCATGCTCTTAAGATATGGAGGCATTATCTGTACGGTACTAAGTGCACTATCTATATAGATCATAAGAGTTTAAAGTACTTCTTTGAGCAGAAAGAATTGAACATGAGGCAGAGAAGATGGTTAGAATTGATAAAGGATTACGACTGTGAGATTAAGTATTACCCCGGTAAAGCTAACGTGGTCGCTGATGCGCTAAGTCGTAAGAATGAGGAAGTCCTTGCAGCAGTGAAGTCATACAAGTTGATCATGAACTCAAGTCTTTTTGAAGAAATCATCAAAATGCAGTCAGAAGTGTTAGTAGACGAAGGGTTAGTAAAGAAAGAAAGGATTTATGGCCAGCAAGATGGGTTGATGGAAAACACTCATGGAGTTAAAACTAGGTTCGACCGTATGTGGATCCCACGCCATGGTGATCTTAGAAGTCGAATCTTAGATGAAGCTCATAAGTCAAGGTACTCAATCCATCCTGGAGCTACAAAGATGTACCAAGACTTGAAAAGAGATTACTGGTGGCCAGGAATGAAGAACGATGTAGTGGATTATGTTGGTAAGTGCTTAACTTGCTTAAAAGTCAAAGCCGAACACCAAAAGCCTTATGGGAAGATGCAACCGCTAGAGATACCTGAGTGGAAATGGGAACACATCACCATGGATTTCATAACTAAGCTACCTCGTACAGCTAAGCAACATGATACCATCTGGGTGATTGTGGACCGTTTGACCAAGAGTGCTCACTTTCTGCCCATACGAGAGGCCATCTCGTCAGAAACGTTAGCAAGCTTGTTCATCAAGGAAGTTGTAACCAAGCATGGAGTACCGTTATCGATCGTGTCCGATAGAGATACACGGTTTACTTCGAGGTTCTGGAAGAAATTCCATGAAGCTATGGGGACGAAGTTGAACATCGGTACCGGCGTATCATCCTCACACTGATGGACAGTCTGAAAGGACGATCCAAACCCTTGAGGATATGCTACGTGCTTGTGTTTTAGATTTTGGTGGAAGTTGGGATGATCATCTGCATCTGGCAGAGTTCTCCTATAACAACAGTTACCATTCAAGTATTGGTATGCCACCGTTTGAGATGCTTTACGGTAGACGATGTAGAACCCCGGTGTGTTGGGGTGAGATTGGTCAGAAAGAAATGGGAAGCCTAGAAGTGGTTCAGGAAACGTCTTCAAAGTTCGATCTGATCCAAGCAAGATTGAAAGCCGCGCAAGACAGACAAAAGTCTTATGCAGATAAGCGGCGACGACCAATTGAGTTTAACGTAGGTGACTATGTGATGCTCAAGGTCTCGCCTTGGAAGGGGATTATCCGTTTTAGGAAAAGAGGAAAGTTGAGTCCGAGGTACATTGGACCGTTCAAGATTATATATCGTGTGGGTGAAGTAGCTTATAAACTGGATTTACCCGATGAGTTAGAAGGAATTCATTCAACCTTCCATGTTTCTCATCTGAGTAAGTGTCTAGCTGATGACACGTCTCACGTGCCATTGATGGATATTGAGGTTGATGGACAATTGAACTACATCGAACAACCGATAGAGATCGTTGATCGCAAGGAAAAGCAGCTTCGTCACAAGATTATACCTTTGGTAAAAGTGATATGGAAACACCGCAAAGGATCGGATGCTACTTGGGAAGCCGAGGATGAGATGCGCAAGTTTTACCCTAGTTTGTTTATGTAATAGTTAGGTTTCGGGGACGAAACCTCTTTAAGGGGGGAAGACTTGTAACATCCTAAAAATTTTAATGATGAATAAAGGAAGTTATGTTTAGTGATTTCGCGTAATTAATTAATATCGGGTAGGGGGCGGGTCTTGGACGTGGATTAATTGAGATGGGTTAAATGAGAATGGAATTTCAGGGATATAAATACCCCTAAAATCCCAAAATATCTTCATTTTCACCAAACTCCCTAACACCCCAAAACACACACACCACACACATACCGCCGCCGGCCGGCCGAGCCAAGGGAAGAGTCGGGCAGGTCCGAGAGAGAGAGATTAGTGTACTAGCAAGTAAACGAGATCCAAACAAGCCCAAAAAGGTATGATTCTTGATCTTTGAAGTTTAAAGATCCAAGCTTTTTAGTGTATAAGCGACCGGAAATGGTCGGGAAGCGTAGTGGGTGATATTGAACCATAGCAAGGGTGTTAAAATCGCTCAAAATGCTGGAAAGAAACCGAACAGCGGCTGTCTGGGCAACTTCGCCTGCATCTGGGCAACTTCGCCTTCAAAGCGATGAACTTCGCCTGCAAGCTAAGTTCGCCTGATGAACTTCGCCTGCAAGCTAAGTTCGCCTGATGAACTTCGCCTGCAAGCTAAGTTCGCCTGATGACAACTTCGCCTAAAGCCAAGTTCGCCTGATGACAACTTCGCCTAAAGCCAAGTTCGCCTAAGGTTTAACTTCGCCTAAAGCTAAGTTCGCCTAAGGTTTAACTTCGCCTAAAGCCAAGTTCGATTAGGAAGTAAACTAAAAATCTAATGAAAAATGTGTTAAGACAGTTAATGGAAATAAAATTTTTCCAAGCTGACCTGGCAGCTCGACCCCAGCCAGGGGCTTTGCCCCTTGGACCCTGCTAGGGGCTGCCGCCACTAGACCCCGCTGCCAGGGGCGCTGCCCCCGGACCCCCGTTCGTTGTGGGTCATATGAAGATAGACATACATTATGAGAAGTGATAGTTAATTGATACGTATACTTGTTATACAGTCAGCCGTGCACAACTGAAGAAAGGAATTACGATTAACGGTGAACGTAACCGTGTTCAGGTGAGTTTCTAGCCCGATTCCTTGTTATGTTTTCGGGGCTGTGTGCATACTTGATGTGTTGTTAATACATTTATCCTAAGTGATAAGTGTATGCCCTATATGATATATGTGTTATGTAAGAATGATTGCTTGATGGTACGTGAACGATCTTCGGATATTGCACGTACTGTCAGGTTGTAATGCTATGTATAAGGTAAGTATAATATGAATGATTATGCGTATGAACGTGATAGAGATAATAAAAGAAGGAAATAATGATGTATGGTCGTATGGTTACGAAAAAGGTTCCGAGCCCTAATAATACTCGAGGTATGATGTATGGTTGTATGGCTACGAAAGGGTACCGAGCCCTAAAAATACTCAGGGTATAATGTATGGTAACGAAGAGGGAATCGAACCCTACTAATATTCGAAAACTAGGGACCAGACCCTTATAATATCTGTGATGTTAGGGACCAGACCCTTATAATATCTGTGATGTTAGGGAATCGAACCCTTCTAATATTCGAAACTAGGGACCAGACCCTTATAATATCTGTGATGGTAGGGACCAGACCCTTATATTGTTTTATACCTACAACCTTTGAAATGATTTATGAATGTTGTTTATTAAAACTTCACTTTTTAATTCATTTGCCTATTATTATCTATACTGTTTTATACCTATAACCTTTGAAATGATTTATGAATGTTGTTTATTAAAACTTCACTTATTGATTCATTTGCCTAATGCTATCTATACCATTTATACATATGACCTTTGAATGTTTTATGAATATTGCTTATTTAAAACTTGAACTCACTTAGCTCAAGCTGACTTTGTGTGTATGTTAGTTTGAATTTCAGGTTAAGGATTGGAGATATTATCGCTTGGACGTGCTAGAGACTACTTGGATGGTTGAAGGCATTCCTAGTTGAGACCTTCTAGATAAAAAGAATATTTTACTTGATATTTGGTTTTGGAATTTTAATACTTAACCTTTTTCCGTTGCTTATTGTTTGGTACCTTTTTCCCGGTTTTGAGAATTTTGTCACCCATTATTCCGCTGTTTATTACTCTGAAATGATTTTAATAATATTAACTTGCTTTTGGTTTTAAATTTTTATGAATTTTGGATATGATTATCAACTGTAGGATTCCCGGGATCCGGGGCCTTACGAGCAACTTCCTTCTTCTTCTTATAAAACTTCAACGGCTGAAGGAATTGCTTCACGGAATCCAACTTCGGTTTATTAAACGATTACACCTTCTCACTATTAACCACTTCTTCGTTAACCCCAGGAGCATCTTTATTAAATTTTTGACTTAACATCGCGATTTCTTCATCAAACTCAAGAAATCTTAATTATCGTTTTTAACATATCGAGCTTGATCCTTCTTAATAGCTTCCTCTAATATAGAATCATCGGTATTAATAATCTCTTGCTAATCATCACATATCAGATTAGCAATAGATTCAGCTTCAATGTAACATTTCAGATCTTTTGTAATCGTATTAGTATTTGTTTTATCAATTCAGGAATGTGATTTGGATCTTTATTATTAATAAAGTCATGCACTTAAACGAGTTATTTGACTGAAATTAGCCTTTGTTTACTAATCCTATATAAATAAGACCATTATAATATGCAAACCTCTTCCTCAAACCCCTAATATCCACTATACAAGCCGTCACCCTCAAGAAAAATTCTATTTCCCTTCGTTCTTTGGTATTTTATTCAAGATTGTTCGTGTTTGAGTTAACTTTGTTATTTTCTCGGTGGTTTAACTCTGTTTTCTCACCAATATAAGCACTTTCCGGGTAAGTTATCTTCTGTAAAGTTATTCCTTATTTTTCAATGATCAATAATCCTCAACCAATTTTTGCGATTGAAGGGAATAGACGGGTCAATTGGACTCCAACCCGTTTAAGGGTATATCGGTCAACAAAGGTGACCAATCGATTTCCATCACTTCTGGTCAAAACCGACTTTCGGTTCAGAAGACTTTTATTTTTATCTCGAGATTTTGAGTGTATGGACCAAAACCTAACTTCCAACTCGTTGTTCAGATTATGGTCAGTACCAGCTCTTTTATTTGCTGAAAATCTCATAAACGGAGTTCTATATATCCGTATGGATTGATTCCAGCGGCTTTGTTCTCGATTTTTATTGTAGTTTATTGTCTCTAAGTAATAGGTATGTTCAGATTAACTCATTCAGCACATTAAAGGATGGTTCACTCGTTTAATCTTATTTTATTCTTATTCTCTTGCATACTCGCCTAAGTAATAAGGTGAGAGATCATTCCCCTCGTATTTTACTGTTTTCAAATATTTTGGAGACATATGCGTATTATCTCATATTTTATATCTATCTAAATATATAATTGTCTACATAAAAATCCTATATGTCGCGATGTGGTTGCTCCCTACCCCCCTCTTAGGCCACCAAATTGCTTCATTCCTGAATGGTGGTTTCTTTTGCGTTTGACATGAATTTGCGGGTATGGGTCTTACCAAACCTAGATAATCCTTAAACGGGTAATAGCATCTCATTTGTTTATAAAACCTTTCATTATCAAACAATAATTTGGGTCTCATCAAAATCGGATAATTCTTAAACTGGTTATAACATCTCAATTATTTGTGAAACTAATTAATCATCAAATAATAATTTTCACGGGTCATGGGCCTCACCAAACCTTGATGACCCTTAAACTGGTTATAAGATCTCATTTATTTGTGAAACCCTTTTAACATCAAACATTAATATAATTTCTGTCATCTACATGTCCTCTGTCACAGGTCTATCCTCTCCATCACCGGCTTACTTATGATTACCACCCACCATCGTCAATCTCCCCTCTCATGCATCAACCACCATCGTAACCTATATTAACCACCCATTTTTCATAAAACAAATATTTGTGGTCATTTTGTTCGTTTCAAAAAAATCAGCACATTCATGTTCGTTTATATTCGTTTGTTAAAAATCTAAGACACATACACATCTCAATTGAAAGATCCCTAACGTTAAATAAATATATTTAACATAACAAACTACTATATACGTATTAAATTAAAAGAAATCTAAGTTAGAAATAACACAAATCATTACAAAATACAAAAATAGCAAAACGATTAAATAAAAAACCTAAATAAAACCCGCGTAACATGGGTGCTAAAACCTAGTATTATATATACACAACTAGTAAACTTAAGTATTGTGTGTTCATTAGTTAAATGCTAATTACTTAATTGTTTAATTGTTTACTCTATTGCATTCGGAGAGGTCCATCATAATCACATTATAGTATGATCATACGACTGTCATAGTAGCCAAAGCCCGATTCTCTAGGCAACGGTCAACTAACAAAAATATTTACTCATGGTTTGATTGATTTATACTAACATTATTTTGTTTGCTCATTTATTTATATATTATTACAATATCATGAAAAATTGGTGATTATCTCACTCAACCTTGTGTTGACAAATCCATGTTTATTTTGACGCACATGCAGGTTATCAGTTGGTTTGAAGCTAAGGTGAAGAAACATATAGAGACCTTAGTTACTAAAATGAAGGATATTTGCGTTTATTTTTTTGTTTTGGATTATTTGTTTAATTTGTAATATTATTGTCATGACTTGAATCTTGTGCACTTGTTTGAAATAAACAAATATTGTCATATTTTAAATTGTATGATTGTACCTTGTGAGCAGTGAACCAACGGTTCACACCCCGACATTTTCGTCGTAGGTTGGGGTGTAGCATTCAAAGTCAAAACTAAACCCTTCTTATTTAATATTGAATATTCTTGCTAGTTCAACTCGATCAATCACAACCTTTCCTTCTTCAAGTTCAAAGCTTGAATCTTTGAATTGAAATGCAATAAGAGGAAGACTTGAAATGGGATATATATATATATATCTAAAATCTCCATATCATTAACATTCTCAACTTCAGGTCCCTCATTTTGTTGTTGTTTAGTTTCTACTTGTTGTTCTGGTTGAGTTTCTAACACTTCTTGAGTAGATTCGAAACCAACAAGTAAACTAATACCATCTTCATCATTATCATCATCATTTTGATCATTATCATCATCATGAGTAGGAGAATCTTTATAATAAAAATTTTCGTCATCTTTTTTTTCTTCCTTCCCAGTTACTTTTTCAATGACTGAATCTTGGTCAATGATAGGTTTGTCATTAGACATAGAAGTTCCAACAACGTTAGGCATTACAACATCAGGAATCACTACATCCTCAGAAAGAATAATTGGTTCCTTAATCATCTTGTCCTTGTATTTTGCATTAGCTTTTGCCTTATCAACCTCAACTTGATCCTTTTCAAATACAGCCTTGAAATCATGATCTTCTCGAGTAACAGCTCCTTGATTAAACTTCTGAGCTAACATTTCCTCAACTTCTCAAATTCCTTAGCCAGATCAATTCCCAACTTATCCTCTAACACCACCAAATACTTCCTAAACTGATTAATCATTTTTGCTTGTATTATCCTTCTCGATTCACTCTCCTCCAGCTTCTTTTGTTGTTCAACATTCTCGTTCCTCAAACGTTCATTCTCTAATATAAGACTCTCAATAGTTATATTTTGATTACCAACCGTCGGTTCAACTCTTCAAACTCTTTGATAGTAGGAACGTCTACCAAGCAATTGAAGTCAAGATCTGGAATACTACCTAAAGGCATGCTTGACTTTTGTGGTGTTTGCTTTTATTTTTATGGTTGTGATGTAGCTTGTACTATTGGAGTCTTGAAAACATTATCATCTTTACTTAGATCAACAACTAGTTCTTAATCAATCACCATCTTCTAAACAAAAGCAGTAATAACCACTTCAAGTTCTTGTACTTGTACATTCTCCCCCTCAACCACTTTATCTTCTATTTCATCGATCAATTTTGACACTAGAGAGTTTCCCCTTTTCGACATACGTTTCTTCCTACCAGTTAATTTCTTTGGTTTATCTCTCTTCGTTATCTCCTCCGGCACATAAGTCTCATCAACTTCATCAAAAGTCTTCTTCTGGTTCTTTTGTTGTTTCAACTCATACATGGCATGAGGATCTTGCAAAATCTTAGAAATTTCTTGATTATATGACTCTGTATCCTTAGCATCGTCAGCTTTATCATGTTCAGATGTAGCAGAATATGCAAGATTTTCAATAGTAGTTACAACAAGAGTTTGAGTTTTAACTTTAACCACCTTTCTTTTCTTCTTCTTTTTCGGTTTTGGTGATCCTTCTTCATCATCACTCTTAATTTTAATGTATCGTTTACATCCTTTTATTGGCACAAAAGTCTCCATAATCTTATTCTCAGCCTCCCGTGCAGAATATTGGATCTTTGATGTATTTGACAGCATCTAGACCTGACATCATGTTTGAAGTATGTGTTTGTTGTGCAAGATTTCAAGCAAATCCCAAGATTTCTCACATGTTAGCTGCTAAGAGAATATTCTGATATTTGAAAGGCAAGCATGATTTGGGGATTGGTATCTAAAGAACAATTCTTTAGATCTTTGTGTATTCACAGACAGTGACTACGATGTGTGCAACCCAAGCAGAAAATCAACAATAGGTGGATATCAATTCGTAGGGAACATACTAGTATCCTGGCAGTGCAAGAAGTAGACCACTGTGTCAATATCTACTATCGAAGCTGAATACCTTGATGTATCTTCTTGCTGTGCACAGGTTCTATGGATTCAAAACTAGATGCTAGATTATGATCTGAATTTCCTACACATTCTATTTTCATTGATAATACCGTTCTTATGTTTATTGTGAAAAAACATGTGCAACATTCTAAGACTAAGCATATTGAAATTAGGTAGCATTTCATTAGAGATTGTAATGAAAAGTGCTTAATAAAGATGAAAAGGGTTGAGACCAGTGAAAATCTTGTTGATTTATTCACATAACCACTGTAGAAAACCGTATTCAACTTTTATTAAGGGCCTTAGGCATGATTAATTCTAATGAAATCTAGTTAGGAATAAGTGCTTATGTGCTTACTGTCTTATCTATTCTTGTGTGAATTCTAGGTGACTTTCTGAATATGTGTTTAAGTCTTGTTAATTAAAAAAAAAGATTTTGATTTTATCTCGAGTCTTTTAAAGAAATCCAAAAATATTTTGTTATAATTTGAGCCTGTTTATAATATTTTTGAGAAAAAAAAACAAAAATTTTAAATGTGTCAAACTATTTGATTGAAAAGCAAAAGCTTTTGGTGATTACAAAATGTGTTGTGATAAGATTATTCAGTTAAAAGCTTTCAAAAAGCATTAAAACTTTTTAAGTGGAAATGTGCTCCAGCCAAAATGGGGAATGATAGTACATTGACTATCTACGCCTAACATATTGATTTAATATGCTAAAAGAACTACAAGTTCAGTCATTGCTATGTTTGATAGCTTTCCAGATGTGTAAAAGCTAATGTGATATAAACATAATGCATTTCTAAGTTTAATGTGAATTTATATTTTAACAGAAGTATGCATGTTTCTACCTACATCTCTCCAAATGATAGACAGAAAGGTAAATATCCATTCATAGACAAGCCTGTTAGTGTTTGGTCACCCAAAAATGAAAAATTTTATGATATGACAGTAAATAACATGCTTCAAAGTTTATACATCAACCAAAAAGTTGATAAAAATACAAACTTAAGGGGTTAAAGTTAGAACAATGCAATGTGGGACATCATTATAAGTCCTAAACACCTTGTATGAGAGGCATGTAAGACTGAACTGCGTGGTGTGTAAGTACATTGTTCAACCTTAATGTTTAAAAATTCAAAATATTTCCATAAGTTTAAAAGGTTGTTCTTTCATTAAAATGTTTTGACCAAGCGTTAGGGGGTTGAAGTTAAATAGGGGTGATCTGGAGAAAGCTAGATTAGCCTTGAGAAGAGATATGAGGCATCATAAGTCTAATAAGTGGGATCCATTTGAATTTGATGCACTAATTAAACCTTAAGCATATCACTGATGTAATGAAATTTACACTAAGTTAAGAAATACCAGCTGTTAATGTTGATACACGGGTTGAACGTCTCGGTTTTTATTCTATTATTATATTATTTTATTTAGTGTAAGGGCATTTTGGTAAATTGGACCATTCGCTCCATTGTGAGACACATTCGTTACCCCGTAATGAATGTGTCACATTCATCCTAATGTAAGTTAAATTCGTTAACCCTGCTTAATGAATGGAACATAACGAATGTGGGGCCTTTCGTTATAGTAATGTATAAGAATGAGTTAGCTCATTCGTTTAATCTTATTGTAACGAATGACGCCATTTGTTAAGATGTTAACTTAACGAATGTCTCATCCCTATATATACTCTGTAATTATAGTAAAGTAATAACAAGTCTTTCATTAATCGTATCAATCGGCTTCGCTCTAGTGTAATCCTTATAGGGAATGATCTACAAATTGTTTCCGTCACCACTACAAGCACCGCTCAACCCATCCTGATTACCTGCCGACAATGTGTTACCACCGCCCGGTTGCTGGTCACCTATACCACCTTCATCAGAATCTTGATCGTCGTTCTTCAACTTCTTTAGTTCGTCTTCTTTGCATGTGAGTTGAAGAATGATCTCATCCTGTTTGTCTAATCTCTCCCCTGAGTAGCAACAAGTTCCTTTAGTTCCCAGTTTTCTTTCTGAATAAACTGCATATGCTTGAACAAGGTCCGCTGCTCTGCCCGCATCTGCTCTTGAAATAATCTATCTGATTACATCTAAGTTTGTTGCAGATGAATAAGATTCAGCAAGTTATAGAAATTCGGATGTACTGGTTGCATTGGACCTTGAGGACGATTAAATGTCATGAAGGAATGCTCAGGTTGAGGAAACACAGTAGGACTTGCTGGTGTAGTAGGTAGAGGTTGAGGACTCGGCATACGTGCAAGTACCGTCTGCAATACATCTCTAAAATAAGGATCCGACATTGCTGTCATCATCAATGTCATCGTCGGAGGCACCGGAGATACTGGCATCTGAATCGGTGTTGGAGATCTTGAAACAGCAGGAGGTCTTGGATTAATTGGAGGAGTTGGGGAAACAGGAATAGATACACGTGCAGACGGTCTCTCTGTAGGTACAAAAGGTTGGTTTGGAATCTCGATTCCTGATCCCCGTCTAACCCTCTTTTTGTTCGGTTTATCACCCTTATCAACCATCAGCTCCTTTCCTTTACGTTTACGCTTCTCGGAATACGTTAACTCAGCACTCGGCCCCTAACCATCATCATTACCACCATCATCTCCACCTGTACCACCATCACCACCCTCACACTCAGAATCCAAATCATCATGAGCCCAATGATCGTGAAATGGTGTCTCGTAGTCTATGTTGGCTAGATGACAATCAAACGCTTGTACCGTGGCTGATCTTTTAGGCTTTGGTTCATGTATGTGCGTAAACGCCTCATCGTCTCGGCGTTCATATGTTCCAACTTCATCAAATCTCCCAGATTCGTTGGATCTTTAAATAATGTCGGCTGTAGATCATCAGTAATAAGCTGCAGGAACCTCGGATACATCAGAAATTTGTATCAACTTGTAAAGTTTTCCTTCAGATGATAGTAAACCAACTGAGAGAAGTTGAACGGTTTATTCAGCACCAACGCGACAAATGTCGATTGCAACATTACCTGGCACTCATCGTATCCACCTTTACAACCTCCAAGGCAATGTATTAGGACGTGTAAAAGATACTTCTACTGTTCGCACAAGTTTGCTTTGTTGTACATCGATCGATCCAAATCCCCTTTATATTGTATCCTCCTGAACAACCCACGTATCGTATCGTATCACGAAATCCCAAATCCTCTCTAATCACCCCAACATCGATCATATATATCATATCACGAAAACCCAAAACGTCTCTAATCACCCCAACATCCACAACCACCGGCTTGTCTTGAATTGTAGTTTCAATCTGATTCTCTCTCTCATTGAATCAAGTCGTATCCTAGAAATCACGGATAATACATTGGTAAACCAAAGTATTTACGGAAATCACCTTGTAGATCCTGGATCATAATAAAAAGTTGATGATCCTTCCAAACATTTTTGTATCTTCGAAGTTGTCCTATAAAAATGCACGTATATTGTGCTTCTTTTCCCATGATAATAAGACAGGTGCTTCTTCCGGTTCTGCTTCTTGTGCTTGAGCTTGAATATCAGGTTGTTGTTCTGGAACAACCTCTGGTTGTTGTTCCGGGGCAGGATTAGGAACAATCTCGTCAGCCATACTGTAAAATGAAAATAATATTAGTAAAATATTCTTCAAGAATATCTTCTGAGATAACGAATGACCATACATTCGTTATAATAAACTATGCGAATGAACTCATACGTATGAAGTTACTTTAACGAATCAACCACATTCGTTAATTCTAACGAATAAGCCTATTCGTTACCTATTCGTTACATTAAACCTCACATTCGTTTCAAATAACGAATGAACATCTCATTCATTATGACAAACGAAAGAGTGATATTCGTTATCAAACGAATACCCACATTCGCTAATCTTAGCGAATGACTTGGTTATTCGTTAACCTATAACGAATCTGATAAAATTAAGTTAATTTTGACTCTTAATAGTCAAAGTCCAAAGAACCCAGATTATCAAAAGTCAAAACCGGATAAATATCATATGATTAACCTGTGATTCAAAAGAACATCAACAATTTAACCTAATCAACTAAGTCGGAAATGGTTTTAATCCATTAATCATCGTTCAAACTTTGTTAACCTAGCACAATACCTAAGCATTTGATTAAGCTTTTATGTCGGTTCATATCAGTTTATTAATCTAGCAATTAAACCCTGAATTTCCGTCCAAATCTATTAAGTCTTGCATCATAAGCATCGCCATTACCTGTAGATATTCAAGATATCAGTCAATTGCAATGAGATTGAATGTAAATATATCAGTCAATTGTATGTTTAAGAAATGGAAGAAATAGTGTTCGGACGAATGAGGTTTCCATTCGTCACCTAGGGGATTATAAACCCCCCCCCCACATAATTGCACATGAAACGACGAGATTCGTTAAATATTGAAATAGCAAATGTCCTCATTCATTAACTTAACCCGTTATTCGTTAGAAATTCAAACGAAAGAGCCTCATTTGCTAATATTCTAACGAATGACTCTCACATTCGTTGAATGTTTAATGAATGATACATTAAAACAAGTCCATTCGTTACAATAGTATACGAATGACTTCCCATTCATTAGATCGGCGCAAGCAAATGTTCAGTCCATAAAGAATGTGTACATACGTTAAGGATAATGACGAATGACATGTCATTCGTTAATATTATTATAACGAATCAGTATCCGTTAACGAATGAGACATGATCTCATTCAATGATTAATTAATCATTTAATTCCCATTAGGGTTTCAAAATGAATTAAATAATCTACTAATTCCAATTAAGGTTTTAATTGAAAATTATAAAATACATTAAACCTGATCAATCATTAATCGGAAATGTTCAATTTAAGCGGATATTACTTTAAAAATACATTAAGCATGAATTAACTTAAATTGGGGTAAAAACCTTTTGTTTTTGCTTTGAATTATTCGCCAGCTCGAAAAATCGAAAATAAAGCAGAAAAACGAAAATATTTTTGGATTTTAAAAACTTCAAACAAAAAGAAATTCAGTAAATGTAAAGCAGTAAAATTTTAACAAATATTAAAGCAGTACATGTTTTTGCAAGTCGAGCAGGGAATCATATTGATCAAGATTTTCTTCTGCCACAGTTTTATTTTGGTTTTTATTATAACTGGTGTTGAGTCGGTTATTGGTATTGTGTTCCACTTAAATCTTCTGTGACATTCGTGACAAAACCGGATACACCTTAGCAGTTACAAACTCGAATAAGCGTTTAACCGCTTATTGCGTAACGAACAAACGAATAACCGAACGGGTCTGGTTATGACCCGAATATCTCGAGGGGGGGGGGGATCTATTAGTGATATATGTCTATTATAAACCAACATATTGATATTAAGGCCTTAGTATGATAGCAAACTAGTTAAACGAAAACATGCTCGTTTAACTACCCGCTATGGATTTAAAAGCGAGAGATAGTTCCGAAACAAGCATTGTATCATCCATTAACCCGAAAAAAAGTTAACAAAAACTTTTTGGGGATGTTTTAAGCGATCCATGAAAATATTTTCAATTTTTACAAAAAAATACTATGTTTTTATAAATTTACATAAAAATAGCCGAAAAACACTAATTTTCACACCGTTTGTCGTACCTGATATATTTTTTGCACCAAAAACCAAACCCAAAATAAATTTGACTCGGAATTTCGCGTTTGGGCATGTAAATCAAGAAAAGTGGGCCAAATGAGCCCAAAATGGGGCCAATAAGCCCAGCCTCCCAAAGTTGAAAAAGAAAATACCTTTAATATTATTTTATTATTGTTTTTTTTTATAAATAAACAAGTTCTAAGATCTTTTGGTCATTCTTATCATTCAAAACCTGCTGAAAAACTATGGAAATTCACACACACACAAAACTTGCAAGGTAAGATGGCCATTTTGATCATTTAAAGCATTGTTAAACATGATATTTACATAAAACTTGAACCTTGATTATCAAAAATCACTCCTAGCCATTCAAAAACCCTAAAAATGATTCATAAACATGTTTTGATCCTACACATGATTAGAAATCTGAATTTATATATTTTCTGGCCATAAATACGGATAAGAGGGTTTAAACGACGTTTTTACGGTTCAAAAGTTCGGTTTAGAGCCCTAACCGAAACCCTAAGTTTAATGGCTGGTATCTTGATGATACATGCTTGGTTTGTGACATTGGACCGGTACTTAGCTTATATAGTAGCACGAGAACCCGGAAATTGGATTAAGAGAGCGAAAACGGGCGAAAACCGCAAAGGTAATGCCGAAACATTCGATTACGGGTTGTTTAGGTTGAGGTTGTGATGTGCATATTTTTAGGTCATTAAATTTTGCAGGAACATCAGGGACCATATCATTGAGTCTCTTTCCAATATTGGTAATTTTTCGACCATCCAAGAATATTTGGAGAAAATATTACCGAATTGAGACGTTTATTTGGGAAAATAAGTTAAAATGCTTGAAAAATTATGAAGTTTTGTGGAAAACTCAGATTTGGTATATTATGATCACATATGAAATTTGGGGTCATTTTGTTAGGACCGTGAATCGGGTGAAACCTTAAAAGGTTAACAAGAACACACCGACTCGATTACCCAAAGGCCTGTTGAATATCCCGGTGGAATCAGGATATCCAACGAGTGGGAACGAAAGAGTGTGAATAATAAACACAAAACAGTAATAGATGGTCAATCAAAGCTCATTCAATAGACAAAGATTCACTGTAATAAATACATCATTAATGGAACAGTGAAAGGAATGTCTAGGGTTTTGTGTGACGGCGGCGGCGGTTGTACGAGAAAACAAAGAAAATATACTTTGGAATGTTTTTCGTATTCAGTGTGTGCCAGCCTGTATTCCGTCTGGAAATCCGTGTCCTAAAAGGTATCCTAGGACCCCTATTTATAGACCCTGACATTCCTTCTAAAAGTTCCTATTCATTACATAATGAAATAGAAAATAATAAAAGTCTTGAGTCCTCTAGCAAGATAACAATCTTGCTCGAGCAAGCTCACTATGCTAGGTATGCTCGATGTAAGTCCTCGAGCATACATTACTTAGAATATCTTCAGTGCAGATATTCCCTTCTAGCAGACTTCATCCTTCTTGACTGGTCCATGCTTTGCTTGAACTAGTCCATCGAGCAAGCTCATTCCTCTTGATGTCTTCAGTTATACTTATTCAGCAATCTTTAGCATGCTCGGATGTAAATCTTTCTCGGGAACTGAACTGTGCTCGAATTCCTTGCATTGATCACGAGAAATCTTCTTATTGCATCCTTGCTTGTCCCCATGTGCTCGATCATCCTGTGCTCGTAACACTTGGTTAAAACTTGTATAATCAAGTTGTTTGCTCGATTGGCAATCCATGCTCGATAGAAGAATACTCTTGCTCGTTGAAGTGTGGCTTCCTCGAAGCCTTAACACTTATAAGAATTAACCATTTAATGTTCTGAAGACCTTGCTCAAAGTAGTAAAACCATGGTCGATCGTCTCGGCTTGCTCGAAGTCCATACTTAGCCGTTTTCTGAGGAGGTTGAGTAGATTCCAATCATTCTTATCATAAATCCGACCCAACAATCTCCCCCCCTAGATTTGAACAAGCTCAGATGCACCAAAACATACCTGCATAGAGTTACACATGCATCAGACATAGAATATATATCATTCAAGAATATGTCATTTCATTACAGAATTAGGAATTCTGCCTCTTGGGCATTACAAATTAAAGTTTTTACAAATTAAACAAAAATACAAAGATAAACAGAAATAAAATCCATCATCCATTAGCTCCATTCTATTATCTTCTTCCTCTGCTCCTTGTATCAGATCTTTCCTTTAGTCTCTTGACATAGGCAGCTCTTTGTTTGATCATATCCAGTTCCACAGCATCTGAGGAGTCATTTGGAAACTTTGCATCAATTAAATCTTTTAAGTCTTGAGGATGCATGAATTTGAGATCCTCATCATATCTTATCATCACAATTGGTATCCCGGACTCATTTCTCAGTGAAATAGAATTGTTGTGCTGATTGTACGTTATGTATGTGATTCTCCCGAATTGTTGCACCTCTGAGTTAGGTTCCTGCATAACTTCTCTCATAGCCAAGCACTATTTCAAGGTCTTCCTTTTATGGTGTGAGCTGCTTGCTTGTGTTTTTTTGTTTCTTTAAGTCAAAGAAGGAGAGCTCAGATGTGTATACTTCGTTTTTCTCCTGTTCCTCTTTTCCCTCTCTGTTTGACTTCTGATCTCTCTCTTCTTTTGCCGCAAGAATGGGAATCCCCTTTCTGCTTTTTCTTTGATAAATTTCGAGAGATCATTTCTTTGCTGACCAGATGGCTGACTTCTGATTTGATTTCATACAGAGTCAATTCAGCCATCCTGGTCAATTGTTCTTCAGTGAAATTTCTCAAATCATCCCTAAAGATGATGATATGTTCTTCCTTATCTTCATGTAATGACTCTCAAGGTCTTTGATCGTCTATCAAAGAATAGATGTGTGGTCAATTTACATTACGTGGTGGTTCAGGCCTCACAACCTCTGACCTTGGAGTCCGACTTGTGCTTCCTTGCTGAGTTTTCTTTTGTGCATCAAGCCCTTCTTCCTCATACCATCTCTTGATAGTCTCTTCAGTTTGTGCAATTAATCTTCTTTATGGATAACTGGTCCCAAGCCAATTTCTTGTTCTTTTTCATCTTCTGGTTCTTTGGTTATTGGCTCTTCAGGCTCGGTGATAACTGGCTCTTCAGTCTCGGTGATAACTGGCTCTTCAGTCTTTGTAGGTTCTTGTTCAACTTCATTTTGATTAGCTTTGAGAATTTCAATTGTGGCTTTAATGGCATCATTTGCCTCTTTTGTCATCCTCTCGTCCTCCTCTTCCTTCTCTTTCATGTTTATTAACGCTTCAATGACTTCCTGAGGGATTTCCTCCTCCTCTTCATTCTCCAAAGCCTCCAACTCTTCTCCTCCAAAGCCTCCAACTTTTCATTCATTAATTTTAATGCAGTTTTCACAGACTCAGCTTCAGCCACATCTGGATCAACTACATTTTCTTTGTACAAGACATCATCAGATTGAATTGTATGTTAGGGCAAAGGATGTAGATCATCATCAGTAACTGCAACCCCCTTTCCCTTTGCTTTTCTTTTTAAGATTTCTTCTTCGGTTTATTCTTCTTCTTTATCCTCCCCCTCATTCTCCGATTCTCCATCATCATATGCTTGATTGATCATGTTTAACGCATTTGATGGTCCAACCTCCTTAGCCTCCTCTTCTGAACTTTCATATAATTTACCAATTATCTTTAAGCTCTCTACACCTTCAAGTTCAGGTTTCTCCCCCTGTTTTGATGCATCTGAGGTCTTCTCAACCTCAGACTGCCCCTCAAGGGTTCGAATCTTCAATAAAGCTTCACTCAGTGCAGCTTCCAATGACGAGTTCCTTGTAGCCAACATGGCATTCTGTTCTTTTAACTTTATGTTCTCAAATTCAAGTCTGGCATTTTCACAAACAACATCGTATAGGGTAGGACTTGATGGTGGGGTTTCTTGATTTGGCTTTGGGGCAGGTTCAGAGAACGGTTCAGATTCTGAAGTTTCAGGAGATGGGACCTTATATGGTTCAGAGGATGGGGTTGGTTGAGTTGGTTGGGTTGGTTGAGTTGTTTCAGTAGCAGGTTGAGCTTGGATATGTGAGTCTTGTAGTGGAGATGTAGGTGGTGTGAGGACAGGAATGGTAACAGATAGGGTAGGTTCAGTTGGGGCTGGTGAAGAAAGGATGTCATCATTAGCATCACCTAGCTCCACAGAATTTGTATCATTATAGTAGACCTTAGGTGGTGGAGAGTCAGGTGGAGTTATCTTCTCGATTGTTGCAGTAACATTCGATACAATATCAGCTACAAATGTATCATCATCCATCTGCGCGGTAGCCTGAGAGGTTGGACTCACAATTGGGTCATTCATCTCCTCATGGACCTCCACCTCTGCATCATCTGCCTCATATGCAACTTGATCAATCAAAGCAACATTTTCCTCAACTACCTCCTATGCATCAACAGAATGATCAATAACCATGTCATTTCCACCTTTCGGGTCATTACCTCCATCATCATTTTGATTATCATTATCTTCACCATCACTGTCTTCAACATCACTATTCCCTGGAGTCCTTGGTACATCAATAGCTTCTAGTGCTGGTATGAGCAACCATGGGAGTAAATCCCATTCAGAATTATCAATAAATTTGCTTTTGGCATCTTTCAATCCTTTGCAAATGTTTGGATTCTGCAATCCCAACACTTCACCATTTCGTTGAAGATCAGGCAAAACCCTGTCTATCAAAATCTGATAAACCTCGGATACATGTGGAATCTTTGTCCTTCGGCCATCTCCGCATTGGAAATCAACCCTTGAAAGATAAGTCTTGAAACATTAAAGGGTTGCCTGTAGAGTATTGCCACAGTGAGAGTCCCAAGCTCTCTGCTTACTAAAGTCCTAGTCCCTCTCCTAGGAGATAAGAACTGGATCACATGGTGAATCAAGAACCTGTAGATCAACGGAAAACTTCCCTTTTGAAACTGTCCCTCCTTTACTCCTCCCTGGTATCCTATCGTTTCTTGAAAAACTCTCAGTAGCCTTGGGACAGAGTAAGACGGCTGAGCCCCAAAATTGTCATTTAGGTCTAGTGCAACTCTGATTGAGGCTTCTGTTATCTCAATGTCGTGATTTAGAACAGACGCCTCAATTCTCTCTCCATTGACATCGTTGACATATGTTGCAGAACCCCAAAAATCCAAAATATGATTCCTGTAGATTGTGGGATTTTCAGTCAATGCCACCCGCAGATTTGAGTTCCCTAAGAAATTTATCATCAGCTCCAACTCGCGGTTTTCATCATCTATCTCCAACTGAGCAGCGAGCAAGAAGGAGATAGCACGAGCAAGAGGGTTTTTGCGATTAGGTTCAAAAGAGGAAGAGATATGTGAAAAAGTTTCTAAGTCCCCGTTTTATACCTAACGTTTGGGTGGTACAGTACCTTGGTTTGTCGTCTAGTGCACGACAGTTATCATTTAATTCAAATTTAATGTACCTCCCTTGCTCGAGCATAAAGCCAAAGTAAAAGCTGGCTCCCTCCTTACAAGAGTACATAGTACCAACTTTGCTCGACGTACTTGGAATATTCTCCTTGATCACAAGTGTACTCGAGACAGATTTCTCAACTAGACTTGTGCTTAATCTCTTAGCCAAAATTCTAATGAACATCATAGTACCTGCTCGAGCAGTAAGTCATACTCGAGATGTAGTATGCTCGACTATACTTAACAAAATTTAGTCACTACAAAGTTCTGAGACATACCTGTCATCTAATCTTACTCGACTATACATCATGCTCGAACTACTTAGAATATATCCTGAGAATGGCCTATGCTCGAGATGTGTTCTTAGGTGCTAGAACCTTTGCTTGACTAACTTAAGTGCAAAAGCTCAATGTGCTCAAAATACCATTATGCTCGAAAGCCTTAGCATATTAAATTATTCTTATGCCTGTACTCGACCGCACAACCTAAGTGTCTAGACCATAAATTTGCACGAACTACTAGTGATGCATTTCCTTAAGCTCGAACTTTCATGCCTACACACCTAGCACACTTCCATGCTCGAATCCCTAAACAAACAGGAAAGCAATCATGCTCGAAACACATATATGACCAATCACGTCATTTTAGGTGCTCGTAAGTAAGATGCATGCTCGAAACACTTGTAACAACAAAATTTTCTAAGTAAGATGCATGCTCGAAACACTTAACAACAAATTGTCATTGCATACACGAAACAGATAGTCAATTCACAGGTCAAATAGTATACTCGAAGTAGCATACGTAATCAAGCTCAGTTTCTATGCTCGACACTTAACTAAATATGTATGTCAGTTTGAGAATCACAACCGTTAAGCCACTAATCCAAGAAATGATTAAGCATGTCCTTTGCTCAAAATTTCAATTTTTTACAAAGAATAATCGTTGCAGAACAGTAAATTAAATTGGGCAATTTGTTTAAGGTGACATAAGAGATCAAAATCCAGTTCAAAATGAAATTCCTTTTAGATTATTTGGAAATATCTCAATCATGGGATCAGACTATTTAAAACAACGACCACACCACTTCATGGTCAGTGTTATTATTACTCAAGTCAGGTTGACAGCAAGTATACTTAGCATAATGGTCATTGCTTTTTGTGATACATTTACGATTCAATTAGAGCATAAGATAGGAATGGTTATCACTATAGCTTCAGATTGCCTCTAATCTCTTCTCAAAGCGTATTTAGTTTTATCCGAATCACCCTGAATTGACTCCGACCCCCTGATGCCCTGGTCAAAATTAGTTTTTGTATAATAGAGTAGTTACTTATTTATATTTTTCTCTTTGATAACAGACTGTAAGGTTGAACGTTGGACTTACATGCCTTACATTTAGGATGTTTAGGACTTACTTGTATGCCCTACCCCTGTAGTTCCCTTAGTGCCCCTTAAGTCATGAAATCAGATAACTTATTTATATATATATATATATATATTATACTTTTGATCTTTTTAATACTTTTCAATCTCTTTCTTTCTCTTTTCTTTTGAGAGGTTTTCCATATATCATTAATTTATTGCTGCCCAAACATTTAATAGATACTTTTATAGACCAGAAACATCAACGGGCTCGTGTATGATTGGATAATGGCCTTTTTGCCTATCATTCAGAGAGATATGCTAGAGAACATACCTTATTTTCCAATGTTTCACCACATCATACTTAGCAAATTTAAGTGTGTATCACATATTGCAACTACAGACTATGGAAAGCTACCATACTTTGCCAATGACTGTACTCAAGACCTTTTGAACTTATAATCCATGGGTTAGTTATCTTAAACAGTTTTCTATCATTTCCAAATTTAAGTTGGATTCAATTTCCAAGAAAACAGTTTCTTGCTTCCTTGAAGCTGGGAACTTGGATAATATTATCATTTCCCTTATTCAATATCACCGAAAACAGTGTTGCTTAGTCAAAAACTTTACCAATTTTAAAAAACATTTCCTTTCGAGAGTTCAATTGAAGAACAGTGATTTTTGAAGATGGTGTTGTCATTTAAGCATTTGTAACAAGCACACATTTTCACAGGATCAAAACACAAACATTCAGATACCATAGAACCAACAAATCATTACTTAAGTCTGTCGAGCATGCTCAGAACTGCTTAAGTCTGTTGAGCATGCTCAGAACTTTATCGAGCATGCTCGAAAGTCTATCGAGCAACCTTAAAAGTATATCATTTCAATGATTGTGCTCGAAAAACTTTAACTTTGTGCTCGAGCAGTAATTTGCAAGGAATAAGCAAGTTATTCTGAACACATGTACATGCTCGACCACTGGTAACAACACTCATGCTCGAGTTACTTGAGAAAAACCCCAAATATGGATTGTTTATGCTCGAAGAGCATTTAACACCCATCTACCACATAAGCATGCTCGAAACACTTGCAAAAGTTTTCAAGACAGCATTCTATGCTCGAGAAACTGAGTAATGACATCCGTGCTCGAATAACTTGGAATAGTCTTTCAAGGGTCTATTCTTGTGCTCGAGGAGCATCAGGCACATTATCAAGCACAAATTCATGCTCGAAGTACTTAGAATCACAAAGATACATCATGCAAGCACAGATCAAAGTGCACAGTTAACAGAAATTCCACACAAGAGCAGTCACAAACATGATTCATGCAATTCGAGTAATCATTCAAGCAGAGCAATTCATCATGCAAACATTCAAGGTGAGTAACATAAGCACCTCACTTAAGCACACAACCTAATTAAACCTCATCAGCATTTATCATTCCTAGGCACTTTCACAGAAAATGAAACCTGGTTTTATCTAAAGGTTTGGTGAACAAGTCAGCCAAGTTATCAGATGTATCTACCCTATTCATCTCTATTAAGCCTTTTTCCTGACAGTCTCTAATGAAATGATGTCTAATTTCAATGTGCTTAGTCTTAGAATGTTGTACTGGATTCATAACAATAAACATAGCAGCAGTATTATCAATTAAAATAGGTGTAAGTAACAAATTCAGACTATAGTCCAGTAGTTGATTCTGAATCCATAGAACCTGTGCACAGCAAGCAGATGCAGCAATATACTCAGCATCAGCAGTAGAAATTGACACTGTAGTTTACTTCTTGCATTGCCAAGACACTAGCCTATTCCCAAGAAACTGACATCCTCCAGAGGTCGATTTTCTACTCATGTTACAACCATCATAGTCATTATCTGTGTAGGCCATCAAGTCAAAGGAAGGGTTCTTTGGATACCAAATCCCCAAATCTGGTTTTCCTTTCAAGTATCTGAATATCCTCTTCACTGCTAGCATATATGAGACCTTAGGGTTAGCTTGAAATCTTGCACAGACACACATAGCAAACATAATATCTGGCCTACAAGCTATGAGATACATCAATGATCCTATCTTGGCCCTATATTCATGCTGGTCCACTGGCTCCCCCTTTTCATCAGGTACCATTTTCTCATGTGTGTCCATTGGTGTGAACACTGTCTTGAAGTCTTGGCACTTGAATTTGTTAAGAATCTCTTGTACATACTTTGATTGATTTATGAATACTCCATCAGCTTTCTGTTACACCTGAAGTCCAAGGAAGAAATTCATTTCCCCCATTGAACTCATTTTGTATTTGGATTTCATCACCTGCTCAAACTCCTTGCACATCTGTTCATTTGTAGAGCCAAAGATAATGTCATCCACATACACTTGCAGCAGCAGCAGATCTTTGTTTCTCCTTTTGTATAATAGAGTCTTATCAATGGCTCCTCTGCAAAAACCATTTTCCAACAAATGGTTTGACAGCTCATCATACCAAGCTCTTGGTGCTTGATGCAGTCCATACAATGCTTTGCTGAGCTTGTAAACCTTGTTTGGATGAACTGGATCTTCAAATCTAGGAGGTTGAGTGGCATAGACTTCTTCATCAATTTTTCCATTTAAAAATGTAGACTTTACATCAAGTTGATAGACTTTAATATTCATTGATGCTACATATGTAAGAAATATCCTGATAGCCTCTAGCCATGCAACTGGAGCAAAAACTTCTTCAAAGTTCACTCCTTCTAGTCGTGCTTTGTTCTTGATTACTATTCCTCTTTCATCTTTCTTGTTTCTGAAAACCCACTTTGTGCCAATAGCATACTTGCCTCTGGGCTTGTCAACCAAGTCCCATACATGAAAGTCTCTGAATTGGAATAATTCTTCCTGCATAGCTTCTACCCAGCTGTTGTCTTTCAAAGCTTCATTAATGTTCTTTGGTTCAACTTGGGATAAGAAGCAGGCATACAGGCAGATATTTGCCTTTTTAGAAGAACTTCTTGTCACTCTTTCATGCAAGTCTCCTATTATGTTTTCTGTAGGGTGGTTCATTTCAACAGAGGTGGTCTGCACAACTTGTTTTTTAGACACTTATGTCTCCAGATTTGTAATGTTTAATACAGCAGAGTCACCTTCAATTCTTTCTTGACTTTCATCAGATTCTTGAGTTTGATTGATTTCAGATGTTGATGCTTCATTTACTCCAAATTGCATTGAGTCACACAAAGATTGAAACCTATCTTCAAATTGAATCCCTTCAGTCTGAGCAGGTTGTTGATTCTAAATAGGTTCACTTTCAACATCACTTGGACCTTCATTTGAGACTTCAACAGCAGCCTCCTGTCCATTCCTTTCAACTTCAGCTACTCCTTGGGTGCTTCTCCCAAAGTTAAATCCATTTGCTTCAGGAGCAACTGATGTCCGCAGCTTGTCCATATCAACTTGTTTATCTTTTCCTTTTTCTTCAAAGCTAGTTCTGTACATACTGTCATCCATATCTTCATTGTAGATTTTAAAT
Source organism: Bidens hawaiensis (assembly GCF_021521415.1). Lineage (NCBI taxonomy): Eukaryota > Viridiplantae > Streptophyta > Magnoliopsida > Asterales > Asteraceae > Bidens > Bidens hawaiensis. Next base: position 70,195 of record NW_027495862.1, read on the forward strand.
GACTTGATCATTTTCTCTAGATCAAACAAGCCATTTGGGACCATCAACATTGTTAAAATGATTTTCATTGAAAATTATGTCTGATGACTCAATGACCACCATGTGTTCCTTCACATAGACCCTATAAGCCTTTGAATGAGATGAGTAGCCCACAAAGAAGCATTCTAGTGATTTGGACTGGAATTTATTCAAATAATCCTTTGTATTCAAGAGTGAGCATATGCATCCAAAAGGCTTCAAGAACTTCACATAAGGCTTTCTTTTGAAGATAACTTCATATGAATTCTTGTTTTGAGCCTTGTTTAGTAGAACCCTGTTCTGCACATAGCATGCGGTATTGATTGCTTCTGCCCAAAAAGTGACTGGCAGATTGGCATTAGCAATCATGGTCCTTGCAGCTTCAATCAATGTTCTATTTCTTCTTTCTACAACACCATTCTGTTCAGGAGTTCTTGGTGCACTGTATTGTTGAAAAATTCCCTTAGAAGTGTAGAATTCATCCATAATTCCATTCTTGAATTCTATCCCATTGTCACTTCTAATGACCTTCACCTTCCTCTCAAGCTGATTTTCCATATTTAGCACATAGGATTTGATCAGGTCTGGGGTTTCATCCTTGCTGCCCATGAAGTATACCTAAGTAAACATTGAATAATCATCAGTGATCACCAGGCAGTATCTCTTCTTTCCATTTCTTGGAACACTTACAGGACCAAATAGATCCATGTATAACAGTTCCAATACCTCATCAATTGTGTTAATCATTTTACTTTTATGTGAGGATTTATGTTGTTTTCCTTTTAGGCATGATGTGCATTTTTCTTCCAACTTGAACTCTCTTGTGGGAAGGCCAACAACTTGTTCACCTTTAACAAGTTTGTTCATGTTCTTTAAGTTCACATGATACATCTTCCTATGCCATAGCTTGGTTTCATTTTCAGTTGCTTTTGACACAAAGCACCAACCACCTCTTGAAATTGCAGTATTCATTCTTAGTTCATAGAGGTTGCCATTTCTTGGAGCCATCATCATTATCATTTCAGTTTGAATCACAAACTTAGGCTTCAAAATCAGGCAATGTTCATCATTGAAGGCTACCTTGTATCCTTTGTCACAGACTTGAGAAATGCTCAACAGATTGTATTGAAGTCCTACAACATGTAGAACATTCTCAAAGGATACCTTGCCATTTGTGAGTATTCCTCTTCCAACAATCTTTCCTCCATTCTCATCACTCCTAAAGGCAACTGGCCCTTCATATTTCTTCTCATAATTGATTAAGACACTCTTGTCACAGGTCATGTGTCTGGAACATCCACTGTCCGTGTACCATAAGTCATTTCTGTTCAAGGACTGTTCCTGCACAAATATATAAATCAGAATTAGTTAAACTCTAATTTACAAGCTGCATTATTTTGTAAGTCAGTATCAGTTGATGATTCATCAGGAGTTGGAATTGAAACTGGTAGTGGGTCTTCATACATAATTTCACATTCCTCTTCAATGTCAGAATCTGACCAATCCAGCACAACTTGTGATTTGATTACTTCTTCTGTCTGCTCAATCACATAGTTCTTCTTCTCAATCACCTCCTTCTTTGTCTTCCATTGGAACCCTTTTTGTTCAAACCCCTGCTTTAACAGAAACTTTTCATCATCGTTAAGAACTACTTGTCTGATCTTTGCTTTTCCCTTACTGGATGACCTTTTGTTCTTCTCAACTTTATGTGACTCTTTCACATTTTCCTTGATTTTCAGAATGGTCTTGAGTTTCTTTTCAAGGATCTGGTTTTGTTCTTTGCAACCAGATGGTTTTCTACTTTCATTCAAGTATTTCTCATACATTTCTTTGCAACTCTTCATATCAAATCCACTCACCACATCAGGAATTTCAAAGCTGTTCTCAAGAATCCAGCAAGAATCAGTGTGATGACCATATGCATCACATTTCTTGCAACATACCTTGGCAAAACTTCTCATGTCTTCAAGTAGTTGTTGGTCTTTAATTTTGTCACTAGATTTGGGAAAGTCAAATCCCAAAGAGGTCTTTGGACACAGAGTGTTGGAGAAATCCATCCTGATTGGCTCACTGATGTCAATTGTTTGTGGATACTTTTCTTTGACAAACACAATTTTCTTTAGCTTGGAGGGAGTTCTTGATGAGTTTCTTTCTTCTTGTCCTGAGTTTCTTCTCATTGGCACATAATCAACATCCCCAATATCAAATAACTCATGGTTAGAGGAAACTGGATAAATTGGTGGATGTGACTGATCATAGGAAGATTTCACAGTTTCTTCTGTTATTTTCTTGATAACAGGCTGTGGTCTTGCACATATGTCAAACACTACATGTTCCTGTCTCATCTTCTCATAGTGTTTTTTCAACTTTGGAGTCATCTTTGGTAGAAGAGGAATCTGATCACTTTTCTTTTTGCTTGATCTTTTCTTCTTTTTGCTTTTAGATGACTTAGAGCTCCCACAGCTGCAGTTACTGTCCTCACTGGAGTACTCACTCCACTTATTCTTCTCACCTTCAATTTTCTCATTTTTCTCAATCTCTTGCTCCTTACTCTGCTTTATGGCAAAATTCTCCATCTTTGTCCATAACTACATCAGCATACTGCTCAACAAACTCAGCCTTATCATCAAAGACATTCTTAAAATATTTAAGATACTCACTTCAATTCTCCTTGTCTACCTTCAGTGGGTAGCTATCACAAAAAGGTGGTGGCACCTTTTTATACTTCTCTTCATCAGTCATTTTATCAACATGACCCACAATATTGCCTGTGGAAACAAGGTTCTTCAAAAATTCCATTTGTATCAGTAATTCAGCATTCTTCATCTTCCCATCTGTATACATCTTTTTCAACCCTTCAATTTCAATTGTCATTCTTGATTGGGTTTGGTATGCCGTCATACAATCCTCTTCAAGTCCCTTTATTTGACTTTCATAGGTTGCTTCACTTGCTTCATAGACATTCAAGAAGACTTCCTTTCTTCCACACTAAGTTTTCCACTTTCCAAGCTCCTGTTTTAATTCATCAATTGAAATAATAAGATCAGAAATTGAGATATCAGTTTGTACCTGAGAGTTTGAGGATTCAGGCTTGTCATGCACTATGGCCATGAAGGCAACATTTGCCTTTTCCATCTCAGCAACATGGTTGCTCTAATCAAATTCTCCATCCTGTGGCACCCTTGTAACAACTACATTTCCTTGATCTCTCTGCTGGTTCACAGTGTTTTGATTTGGTCTATTTTGATTTGAGTGAACCTGCATTTGATTGTTTCTTTGTGGTTGAAATATTTGTTGTTGGGTTCTGTTCTGATTTTGATAGGGGTTTTGATTGAAAATCTGATTTCTCTGCTGGAAACTTTGGTTCTGGTTCTGGTTAACGTGATTCCCAACTTGCTTGGGCATGTTACACTCTCTAGCAAAATGACCTGGTTGTTGACAGTTATAACAGATGGCCTTTGATTTGTCAAACCCAATTCTTTCATTGGTCCATTGAAACTTGTTCTGCCAGTTCTGTTATACAACCTTTTGCTTCTTACTACCAACATAACTGCTTGCCATTTTATATCCATGTCTTCTAAATCATCAGCATCTATTTGTTCCAGATCTTCTTGCACAATGCTTGTGTTTATCAGATTCTTGGCTACAAAAGCGTGATATGACTAAGTAAACATTGAAAATAATGCTTGATAATCTGTTCCTTGAGCATTATTGTGCTGCAAGAATGTTGATTGCCCATTTGCTTCAGAGGGATTGGCCACTGCAGGTTGAACTTGTGTCTGATGGTTCCCCATTAGTGCTACAAGAGTACTGTTTACTTGAAAGCTTGGCTTGTCCTCCCTAATCATATGGTTCTCTATCATCTCATGTTCTGCAGCCTTGAGAAAGGCAATCACATCATCTAACTTGAAGTTCGAAAAACTGGCCTTTTCTTTGATAAACTTGCTAGCAGTGTACCATTCCCCGGACAGTGATGATAAAAGCTTTTTGTTCAGCTCAAAGTCAGAGATTTGTAAATTAGTTGTTCTTATATCATTCACAATTGTCATAAACCTCTATAACACTGATTTCAGTCTTTCCCCGTCCTTAAACTTGAACCTGTCCAGTTGCTGCTTCAGTCTGTCTTTCTTGATGTCTCTAAGTTCAGTATTTCCTTCAAACATTTCAATAACTGCATCATACATACCCTTTGCGGTCTTATGATTATTGACAGTTGTCAAAATTTCCTAAGAAAGCCCTAACTTCAGCATAGACAAAGCCTTATCGTCTCGTTTCTTCATTTTTAGCTCAACGGCGGCATTGTTGTTTGGAGCTGTTGAGGGAACATAGTTTCCTTCAGTGATGGAAGTCCAAAGCTCGGGGTCGTTGTAGTTTACGGCTGCTTCGAAGAGCACCTTCCATTTGATGAAGTTTTCCTATCCAAGAAACCTTGGAATCTTGTTGGTGGAAACTTCCTAGTCTCCCATTTTTTTTGTCAGATCTGAGATCTTGTAGCAGTAAAACAGAGTAAAGCTTCAAGCATTATTACACACCTTCAGTCCCATGGCCTTCAGCGAGCAAACACCAGCTCTGATACCACTTGTCAGGACCGTGAATCGGGTGAAACCTTAAAAAGTTAACAAGAACACACCGACTCGATTACCCAAAGGCCTGTTGAATATCCCGGCGGAATCAGGATATCCAATGAGTGGGAACAAAAGAGTGTGAATAATAAACACAAAACAGTAATAGATGGTCAATAAAAGCTCATTCAATAGACAAAGATTCACTTTAATAAATACATCATTAATGGAACAGCGAAAGGAATGTCTAGGGTTTTGTGTGACGGCGGCGGCGGTTGTACGAGAAAACAAAGAGAATATTCTTTGGAATGTTTTTCATATTCAGTGTGTGCCAGCTGTATTACGTCTGGAAATCCGTGTCCTAAAAGGTATCCTAGGACCCCTATTTATAGACCCTGACATTCCTTCTTAAAGTTCCTATTCATTACATAATGAAATAAAAAATAATACAACTGTTGAGTCCTCGAGCAAGATAACAATCTTGCTCTAGCAAGCTCACTATGCTAGGTATGCTCGATGTATGTCCTTGAGCATACTTTACTTAGAATATCTTCAGTGAAGATATTCCCTTCTAGCAGACTTCATCCTTCTTGACTGGTCCATGCTTTGCTCGAACTATTCCATCGAGCAAGCTCATTATTCTTGATGTCTTAAGTTATACTTATTCAGCAATCTTTAGCATGCTTGGATGTAAATCTTGCTCAGGAACTGAACTGTGCTCAAAGTCCTTGATTTGATCACGTGACATCTTCTTATTGCATCCATGCTTGTCCCCATGTGCTCGATCATCTTGTGCTCGTAACACTTGGTTAAAACTTGTATGATCAAGCTGTTTGCTCGATTGGCAATCCATGCTCGATATAAGAATACTCTTGCTCGTTGAAGTGTGGCTTGCTCGAAGCCTTAACACTTAGAAGAATTAACCATTTAAGGTTCTGAAGACCTTGCTCGAAGTAGTAAAACCATGCTCGATCGTCTAGGCTTGCTCCAAGTCCATACTTAGCCATTTTCTGAGGAGGTCGAGAAGATTACAATCTTCCTTATCAAAAATCCGACCCAACACATTTGGAAAAGCCTAAATATGTTTTGTGCATTCGCGCTTATTTGAATTTTCATAGTTGTGTTTGGCTTGAAAATGATATTTGGCAAGATTGTTAGATTTTGGAGTTGCTACAGGTTATTTTGGGAAATTTTTTGGTCACTCGGGAATTTTGGCGGATATTTTGGAAATCATTTGGTATAAACGGATGATTTTCGGGCTAAATATAGAATATAAAATGATTTTTTATAAATTTATAAATCAGTAAATAATTCCAGAAATATTTTTATAACAATCTGCATATTTTAGTTGATAAGTGTCTAAATTTTCATGTTCTAATTATTAACAGATAATTAATTATCCTAATTTAAAGATTAAACAAATTCAATTATGACGAAAACCGGCAAGTTCGTGATTAACGAACATATTGGAATATCAGAACATCAAGAATGATCAAAAAGCATATTTTCTGATTAATTATGTAAAAACGAACTTTTTGTGAGAAATCCGGACAATTTGGATAGCTTGTACGCGTTTTTCTCCATATCAAACTAAATAAACGGAGTCGAGCGTCGTAGCAAATCCAAACCCCTAATTTGTGATCTTTCTTTATAACTTAATTATTTTATAAACCAACACGTTTACCGAAGTCTACATCCCCATAATTTTTTTCTAAACGCATAAACGAGCAACTTGGCCAAGCCGGTGAAACGGGGAAACTTAGCCAAGTTTGATTTTAAACATTAGAACTGAACAACATCACAACCTAAGCCTATTGACGCTTTCTGGGTGTTACAGCCACACCCAGGCTAGCTATAGAGCCCAACTTAGTATAAAGATTATAATAATATTAAATTATTAATATTATTATAATATTGACTATAGGGACTAAGTGATATCAAGGGAAAAGAACCCCCAGCTGATCTCGCACTGAGTGCCTAAAAAACCATGAGTTTCATGACCCCATTTTTGAACTATTTACAAACTTTTTTGGGTGAAAAGCATACTTATATACATTATCTATCTGAAAACGATTCAAGATATAAATTATCTGAACGTTTACATACAAAAAGTCCCTACAAGCATAATGATTGATTACGTGCGAATGAATGATGAATAGTATTCTTGAATGAAAAATTAAGTGGATATGGTACGAATACCAACAAATAACGAAATTACACAGGACAACACGTTTATACAAACACATTGTGTACTGTTAAACATAACAAGCTGGGTTAATAACGTGGTTTGTAACGGCCATGGGTGAATAAGGTGGTTTGTAACAGCCATGGGTGAATAACGTGGTTTGTAATGGCCATGGATGAATAGCGTGGCCTCTAATGACCATGGGTGAACAACGTGGTCTGTAACGTCCATAAGGAATAATGTGGTCTATAACAACCATGGGGATAACGTGGTCTGTAACGACCAAGGGGATAACGTGGTCTGTAACGGCCATGGGGATAACGTGGGCAGTGGAGGCCACGAGGATATTTTGGGTGGAAGGGGGGCCATAGTGTTTGGTGATATGTGATAAATACTATATATGTGCATATATATATATGTGTGTGTGTGTGTATCTATACACATGCTATGTGAATATGCGTAGGAAATAATGTGGTGTAGGAAATAATAATTATTTGTGTATACACCATGTACTGTTGGATTTCAAGTGGAACCGTTGTGGACGGAGGGGGGGGGGGCACAGTGGTGGATGTTACGTGGAACCGTTGTGGGCGGAATAGGGGCCATAGTGGTTGATTTTATGTGGAACCGCTGTGGGCGGAAGGGGGTGGCACAGTGGTTGATTAAACATGATAATTGGAAACCCGTAATACAAACAAACATTCACGATCATATCGTAATTTCGGACTTATATTATACACTTGCATGCGTGCATTTGTACACACAAATATACGGCTGTACGTATATACAAACGTAAATACATTTTTATATACGCGCGTACATGCAAACTATGACAGTGTGGTACGTAGAACTGATTTTGTTAAAACTTATGAAACTCACCAACTTTTCGTAGTTGACCTGTTTTAATATGCTTTTTAGGTAATCAGAAAAATGGAGTAGATTGCTTATGTGTTACATGTTTGGATTGTGATCGATGATGTGAGCACTTGAGTTAGAAGTAAAGTAGTTGAAGAGTTAGTTTTGATTGTATCATCTAGTTTGTAAAAGGTGTTAGAGCGATGTAATATATTGAAATTAGTTGGTAATGTTTCGTTTTGAATAATGTATTTGATACCAGTTGTATCTGTTGCATTTCCGTTTTACGCTTTCGCAAATCGCTTAACGAGGTGTGACCGAAGTTGGTATCAGAGCCATTGGTTATAAAGGATTAGGTTATCCCTTAGGATGCCTTTAATATAACCATAGGCTCGATTATATTTGGGATAATTAATAATGAGTAATGATATATACTGATGGATGTCGGGATGAACTCGTAGGGTAAGTGACTATTGTGGTCCGTAACGTAATAACAGACTTTCCTGTACGAGGGAATTCGGGGAGAAGTCGCTGGACATACCGGTAGGTAAAAATGGCAATATGCGTGTATAAAGGTGATGTGGAGTATATATGCAAAATGCATATGTGCTTATCTGAAACGAGGTGTATGGATACGTATACGTATGGTACTAACGATAATGTTGAATCTTATCGTAACAAATATTATATTCGGTTATAATCAATATTAATTCTTTTTATTAATAAAATTTTATTTTATTTAAACTACTACTATATTTTACCATAATTATATTATACCTAGCCATAGCAAATAAATATTTTATTTTGCCCTAATTAAAAATATTCTTTACGCTGATCTAAGCTATCGAAAAATGTTATTTAATGACTAACTGTTGCACCGAAAGATATCGAGATTCGGTAGCCTTATGTCGGACGAAGAACTGGTGTTGCCTATAAACAAGAATTCTAATAATGCTCTATCGAGTCCGAACTGAATCCTAATGCATGTCAGAATCACAGATCGGGCGGGATATGTAAGGCCCAGGAATGAACTACAGGGGGTGTGATCTACATATACTCGATAAGGGATATAGTACTTCCCAGTTCGGACCTAATCTTTATTTCATGAACCTGTTCTATTACAGTACACTGAACTGCTTTTCGATCGTCTTGCCACCTCTATTGTTCAGGAATAGACGCTATTCCTAGGAAAATACCTAGTGACAACCCGATTTATTAAATCATTAATATAATAATTGTTTTACAAAGTCTCGAATTATAATATAGCAGACCGTAACCACCAGTACATATTATGTACTAACTGGATTTCAAAAAGAAATACTAATAATATTAATTTTCTTTACAAATCACCAGAAAAACCAACCCCGATGAACCTCCTTAACTACCAAACTTATCAAACAATTTATTCAAGAATACCTTCAATCACTTTAACATTTTTCCACTTCGATCGGTTATTACAAAAAGGAAATCCTTTACCCTTGAGGCAATGATGTACCCTGGCTGGAATGGGACATACTTACCCCAACTAGTAAATTACTACTTTTAGTAGACCCAACATTTTTGTGTATACTGAATGCTCTGATGAAGGAATATATTCTATAGTTATATTTAACAATCTCTAAAATTATAGTGGAATATACGAGTGGATTCCTTTTATAACATACTGATTAAACGCATAATGGCCAGATGCCTACGTACGGGAGAGACCAGACAAAAACAATTACCCAATGAGGGGTTCGTACCGAGATAATTGTTGTGCAAGTGTGAAGCGTTCATGATTGTATAATGCGTACTTGGATAGATAAGGATAGTACGGTATTGTTGTATATAGCCTTCGATACCCATGCAAGCATCTGGTAGTGTGCTATGTTGATATGGGTGACGAATTGGATATTTCATTACAAAAACTGACCCTTACTGGGTTAAAATTACTTGTCATTAGGTGACAACTTTCAATATATATATAAAAACATTGGCCTTTGTTAGGCTAACTTTACATACTATCCTTTGTCTACAGACTTGAGAACAGATCCGTGTGATATATTCATGTTAATTGAAATACCTGATTGCTTGTTAATGTGATTCCTTTTGTGATTAGTTGCGTAAATGAATTTTGTTAATTGTGCGATAACTGGTTATTGTTATAGAATGGCCCCGAAGAAAGTAAACACGTCGTCTGAGGCAGATGTAGTCGAGATGATCGCTCGGCAACTACAAACAGTACTTCCGACTATAGTAGCACAATTCGTTGCCGGTATTAACACAACTATGAATACAAAACAAGTTCTGAACCCTAACGCGTCCGTAAATACTAATCCCCCAACAAATACTAATACAACCACAAATGTTCCTCCGATAAATACTGACACTGTCACAACTAATACTCCCCCGTTGAATACTAATAATACTCTCAATAATGACAATCGCCCACCGAACTTGAATAATAATCGTAACAACCAAAATCCCCAGCAACACGGATATCAACATATGAACTTCTTGCTATGAAAACCTATGGAATTTAGCGGTACTGAAGGACCAAATGGACTGGTAAAGTGGATTGAAAAGACTGAATCCATCATTTATATCACTAACTGTCCAACAAATTGTATTGTCAAATTTGCTACTTCTACTTTTGTGGACCACGCGCTAATGTAGTGGAATACTGTTGGGCAAATTCGAGGACACAAGGCAACCAATCGTATGTCTTGGACAGAACTTAAAAGTATTATGATAGAATATATTTGTCCGATAAACGAAATTCAGAAATTAGAGCAAGAACTTTGGAATCTAGAAATGAAGGGTGCAGATCACTTGGAGTATACCCACCACTTTAACTAATTGGCTCGTCTAGTTCCATAGTTAGTCACCCCATAACCTAAACGTACTGAACGCTACATTTGGGGTTTAGCCCCCGAAGTCTGGAGTTTGGTTAACACAACTGGCCCTGTAACTTTCGAAAATTCCGTGTTACAAGCCGGCATTGTAACTTCTAATTTGGTTAGAACCGGTACGCTGGGAATACCTGGAGAATCATCTGGTACAAAACGAACCGAGTATGAGGCAAAGGTACAAGGAAGACAACAGAATAAACGTGCATGCACCATGATACAAACTTAAGCAATTACCAGTTCCGAGGTGAAACAAGAAAAGTACAAAGGGCTTTTGCCAGAGTGTGAGGAATGTGGTTATCATCATATAGGTGATTGTCGAACAAACGGGTGTTATAGATGTGGCAAGATTGGACACTATGTCCATGATTGTAAAACCATTGTAAACACTATGACCCAGCCATCTCAAATACCACAACCGCACCACCCACAGCAGCCCTGACCACAACCAACGCAACTAACACAACCTATCCCAGATTACCCTACTTACTATGAATGTGGTAGTACAAAGCATTTAAAAAGAAACGGCCCCAAATTAAGTGGAGAACAAGCATCAATGATTAACCAGACTAGAGGTTGCTTTTGTGATTGACTCGAGTGGAGCACGAACAAATCCGAACGTAATAGCAGATACATTCACAATTTCTTACCAGTATGCTCCAATTTAAATGACACGTGTACCAATAGAAGTTCATTTTGTTAACTTCCTACCCTTAGAAAAATATATTGATTAGTAAATTAATAAACCTTTATGACATAGTACTCTCTAACGGTAAACCTATAACCCGATTAATCAAATAAACCGAAATTATTCTTTCATCCTAAACAACCAACCATTCCTTATTAACCCACTCCTGGTAGAGTTAAGAAGTTCTGGTGTAATAAACATGGACTAATTATTTGAGATCAGAAATGGAAACCCTATGTAAAGACAAGACTGTCAGAATACCCCTTCCAAATAACGAAGTGATCGGAATACAGAAAGGAGGCCCCAGAACCGAAAATGCCTTTCATATCCTTTCTTAAACTAGATATTAAAACGGTTACATCAACGAGTTCATGTAAACCCTAGTGGGATGAAAACTTTTTCAGTATTACTTAAACCTTGTCCTCCTAATTCACAAGGGACCGAGATTATGAAAGGAAAATGAAACAAAGTAATAGTATATACCCCCCAATGACTAAACACGAATGAGAAGAACTATACTATCCGTGATCGGAAATATGGAACGATTACTTTTATACCCAAAATCTGGGGGCATTACTTGTATACTACTAACGGTACAAGTTACATAAACCGCATAAACCTACGAATTATAAGTAACCAAAACAAGTTAAATAAGAGGAAATGGAAATTGGATGGAATTGTTAAACAATCATGACTGTGAAAATTGACGAAATATCTTACTACAAGAACCAGAACTTAAACTTCAAGCTTTTATAGCCTCAATGACCGGGTGATGGACGAAGAAAAGTCAGTCCAAATGTTCTGTTAGACCGATTATTAGTGCATGTTGTAAAGATGTAGGGGAGATATGGATAAACTGGTATGGGAAATATTATAATCACATGGGTTGTAAAGGTGTACTCTATATTAAGTTAAGGCGGAATATCAAAAACCTTCGGGAACGTTACAATAGCTTGAAATACCCCAAGGGAGAGAAGAACGAATTACAATGGACCTCTTAACACATGCTCCTAAAACATCCCGAGAAAGCAACCCAATCTATATAATAGTTCACTAACTGACCCAAGCTGCATACTTCCTAAAGATCTGTATCAACTACACACCTGAAAAACCCACCGTAATCGTATCCCGAAGTTGGGATCTCATTTTAGTTATTTCAGATCAAGAAAACCACTTCACGTATTACTCTTGGTGGGTTGTGTATGAGACTTTAGTTGCCTAATCGACCTGAACACGGTCTGTAGTCCTCTAACAAACAATCAAACCAAACAAACTATTCAAACATTAGAGGAAAGTGAGATCGGTAATTTCAATCCTTGTACATTAACTGTCATCATAATATTATGCAAATGGATATATATTATATTATACGAGTAAGAATGTAACTCGCCACCTTATTCAATTGAAAATTGGTAACCCCCAAAATAAAAAATCCATTCGATTTCAGAAACCATAGATAAAGCTCGTAATATTAAAAACAAATTGAAAGCCACTTGATGCTAACCAGAGGACTTTATCGATATATGTGAGAAGATGACGATTCTTGAAAGGTGTTAGTTGAGTTAATGAAACCAATGAGTTAACTTGAAAATACATGGAACTGTACAAAAATTGCCTCGAAGGTTAACCCCGTAACATGTAATTATTCACTCCTGATATTTTATATATATCGAATCAGAACGAGTACCTTGCAAACAGGATGAAATTAATACCATTTGAAAACTTGTATACAACTAAACTCTATAAATAAAACCATGAAAATGTCAAACGGGGAAAATCAAACAGTTACGACTCAATAAAATTTCATTGAATAAGTTCGGTGGAATCCACAACGGGGAATCAAACGTGTCGGAAACAGAAAAATGAATTCCAAAACAAATACTTATAAACTTTTCCCTAAAGGGGCGCAATTGGAATATTGAATTTTAGGGAAGAAATTTCTTAACTGGGGGAGAATGTAACATTCGTGACAAAACCGAATACACCTTAGTAGTTGCAAACTTGAATAAGAGTTTAACCGCTTATTGCGTAATGAACAAACAAATAATTGAACGGGTCTGGTTAGGACCCAGATATCCAGGGGGCTTCTATAAGTGATATATGTCTATTATAAGCCAACATATTGATATTAAGGCCTTAGTATGATAGCAAACTAGTTAAACGAAAACATGCTCGTTTAACTACACGCTATGGATTTAAACGCGAGAGATAGTTCCGAAACAAGCATTGTATCATCCGTTAAGCCGAAAAAAATTTACCAAAAACTTTTTGGGGATTTTTTAAGCGATCCGTGAAAATATTTACAATTTTTAAAAATAAATACTATGATTTTATAAATTTACACAAAAATAGCCGAAAAACACTCGTTTTCGCACTGTTTGTCGTACCAGATATATTTTTCGCACCAAAAACCAAACCCGAAATAAATTTAGACTTGGCATTTCGCGTTCGGGCACATAAATCTAGAAAATTGGGCTAAATGGGCCCAAAAGGGGGTCCAACAAAGCCCAGCCCGCCAAAGTTGAAAAAGAAAATACCTTTAATATTATTATATTGTTGTTTTTTTATAAATAAACAAGTTCTAAGATCTTTTGGTCATTCTTATCATTCAAAACCTGCTGAAAAACTCTGGAACTTCGCACAAACACAAAACTTGTAAGTTAAGATGGCTATTTTGGTCATTTAAAGCATTGTTAAACATGATATTTACATAAAACTTGAACCTTGATTATAAAAAATCACTCCTAGCCATTCAAAAACCCTAAAAATAATTCATAAACATGTTTTGATCCTACACATGGTTGGGAATCTGAATTGATATCTTTTTAGCCATGAACACGAATTAGAGGGTTTAAACGACGTTTTTATGGTTCAAAAGTTCAGTTTAGAACCCTAACCGAAACCTTAACTTTCATAGCTGGTCTCTTAGATAATCCAAGCCCCTAATTTGTGATCTTTCTTTATAACCTAATCATTTTATTAGCCAACACGTTTACCCAAGTTTACATCCCCATAATTTTTTTCTAAACGCATAAACGAGCAACTTGGCCAGCTGGTGAAATGGGAAAACTAAGCCAAATTTGATTTTAAACATTAGAATTGAACAACATCACAACCAAAGCCTATTGACGTTTTTTGGGTGTTACAGCCACACCTAGACTAGCTATACAGCACAACTTAGCATAAGGATTACAATAATATTAAAATATTAATATTAATATAATATTGGCCATAGGGACTAAGTGATAGCAAGGGAAACGAACCCCGAGCTGATCTCGCACTGAGTGCCTACAAAACCGTGAGTTTCATCACCCCACTTTTGAACTGTTTACAAACTTTTTAGGGTGAAAAGCATATTTATATACGTTATCTATCTGAAAATGGTTCAGCATATATACTATCTAAACGTTTACGTACAAAAAGTCCCTACAACCATAATGATTGATTACGTGCGAATGAATGATAAATAGTATTCTTGAAAGACAAATTAAGTGGATAAGGTACGAATACCAAAACATTACGAAATTACACGGGACAACACGTTTATATAAACACGTTGTGTACTGTTAAACATAACAAGCTAGGTGAATAATGTGGTCTTTAACGGCCATAGGTGAATAACGTGGTCTATAACGGCCATGGGTGAATAACGTATTCTGTAACGGCCATGGGTGAATAACGTGGTATGTAACGGCCATGGGTGAATAGCGTGGTCTGTAATGACCATGGGTGAACAACGTGGTCTCTAACGGCCATGGGGAATAACGTGGTCTGTAACGGGCATGGGGATAACGTGGTCTGTAACGTCCATAGGGATAACGTGGTATGTAATGGGGATAACGTGGGCAGTGGAGGCCACAAGGATATTGTGGGCGGAAGGGGGGCCACAGTGTTTGGTGATACGTGATAAATACTATATATGTGCATATATATATATATATATATATATATATATATATATATATGTGTGTGTGTGTAAATAAACAAACTATGTGAATAGATGTAGGAAATAATATGGTGTCGGAAACACTAATTATTTGTGTATACACCGTGTACTGTTGGATTTCAAGTGGAACCGTTGCGGGCGGAAAGGGGGACCACAGTGGTGGATGTTACACGGAACCATTGTGGGTGGAATGGGGGCCACAGTGGTTTATTTTATCTGGAACCGTTGTGGGCGAAAGGGGGGCCAAAGTGGTTGATTAAACATGGAAAATGCAAAAACACAATACAAGCAAACAGTCATGATCATATCATAATTTCGAACTTATATTATACACTTGCATGCGTGAATTTCTACACATAAAGATACGACTGTACATATATACAAACGTAATACGCGCGCGCATGCAAACTATGACGGTGTGGTACGCAGAACTAATTTCGTTAAAACTTATGAAACTCACAAATTATTAGTAGTTGACCTGTTTTAATATGCGTTTCAGGTATTCAGAATAATGGAGTAGGTTTCTTATGTGTTACACGTTTGGAATGTGATCGATTCTATGAGCACTTTAGTTAGAAATAAAGTAGTTAAAGAGTTAGTTTTGATTGTATCATCTAGTTTTTAAAAGGTGTTAGAGCGATGTAATATATTGTAAATTAGTTAGTAATGTTTCTTTATGAACAATGAATTTGATACCAGTTGTATATGTTGCATTTCCGTTTTATACTTCCGCAAATCGCTGAACGAGGTGTGATATCTTACAACAAATTTTTCAGAACTTTCAGTGATATGATTTAATTTGTTCGATTAGGCACAAAATATTAGAAGCTATCGGCTCTAATCTTGATTCAGGCATAATTTGATTTTCTCCAAATCACCCAAACTTGACTTAAACCTTAGAACCAATTTGATTTAAAATGATTTGTTTTAAGCTATCTGTAACGCCCTGAAATTCGATTGGTAAACTAGGATCGTGAAATCATCGGAAACTATAGACTTTGGGATTCTGGACGATAAGTTCGGAACCCATATCATTGGAAAAATCTGCTTTTATCATTTAAAATGTTTATTTTATAAAACGACATTTACGCCTGAAAAATATTAATTTTTATGCTTTCGAAAAATTAAATGTTCTTATTTAAAAAGATTTCAAATAATTATTCGGAAAATGGTTTTATAAAAGTTTTGCTGAAAAAGTTTTAGTTTGTTTAAAAACTTATGAACTCGACTAGTCTTGACCCGTCGGTAGCCTAAACCCGAACCCGAGTCACCCGAGTATTTAAGCGGAAAATCAAGTATTCTTACACCATCTCTTTCATTTCCACCAACACTTCCCACCCAAACACTCTCATTCTAGAGAGAGAAACTAGAGAGAGAAAGTCTTCAAACTTCAAATCCGAGTCCACAAATCTGTTTGTTGTTATTCTTGGTAAGATCTTCTTGAAAATCATCCATTTTCATAACCATTTTCGGCCTCAAATCGAGCAAAAACACCCATTTTCGTTTCTAGAGTTTTCGGGTCAAAAACCGTCTTGTTTTGGCGTCAAAATGCAGGCTTTTGTGTTTAAAATCACTAGGAATCGATAGCCCTTTCAATCCCGAGCATTTCCATGTCAAAAACTTCGATTTTGGGTCAAAAATCTGGAAAATCTGAAAAACCCGTAGGTTTCTCCGTCGCCCAGCTTGAAGGAGTCGAATCAGACTCATTCGATCGAACCAGTCGATCGAATCAGTCCAGTCGATCGAATAGGAAAGCAACCGAATGGTCTCCAACTCATTCGACCGAATGAGTTTCGTATTCGATCGAACGAGTGTCTATTCGATCGAACAAGTTCCATGTTCGATCCGAACGAGTTTTTCCAACTGGTTCGACCAAATGTGTTTCTAGTTCGATCGAGTGTGCCTCAGATTCGACCGAATGTGTGTCTATTCGATCGAACGTGTTCCTATTCGATCGAATCAAGCCAGAACCAAGCTGTTTTCGTCTTTAAAACCCAGTTTTTGCTCGAGGCCGCGTAAGCTCGTTTTCTTAGACTTATAGCACGTTGTTAACCTTATATATATGTTCAACTCTAGGCTAAGGAGATCTATTGTAGCACCATCCTAACCCGAGATCAAGGTGAGTTCATAGCCCCTATTTAAGCTTTTCAAAACTATGGGGTGGAAACATGGTAACTTTACACGTTTGGATAAAATCATTTATGCAAACACTCTTTAAACTATAAACTTTTGGATTTCTACACACGTGCAGAAATCCACAAGCTTTTTAAGAATCTATAAACTTTGGAAATCTATGAACATGGGGAAAACCCATCAACTTATGGAGATCTAAGAACATTGGAAATCAATGAGTATGGGAAATTCTATGAACATTGACATCATGGGAATGGGAATCATATTCATATCATCATAGTCATTGTGTCAGCATGGAAATCTAGAGATCAAAGCATCATGAGTTGAATTGGACGCGAGAGTCTATTCTACTCTCGGTAGAACTCGCGACCATGAGTGGCATTCTATTCTCGGTGGCACTCGTAACTCATGGGATTTCATACTAGTCTCGGTGAAATCCATAACTCTTGAGGACCTATACTAGTCTCGGTAGGGACCAAGGGAACCCAGGATTCTTTGGGGAGTCTATCCTACTCTCGGTAGAACCTAGCTGAGTCCTGGATGACAAGAACGAGGTAGTCTTGGTTTAAGTCTTGCGTGGGATCAATCAAGTCTTGTGTGATCATTGAGTTTCATCATCATTCATCATCATCATCATTTATTCACCATCATCTTGGATACTAGTAAACAGTGGGATCTTGGTGTTGGTTTATCTAGTAAACTTAGCATGCTCAAATCTATATGTCCTTATTTATGCTTAACTGCTATGTGCTACATGTACCGTTGGGAGACCACAAATCTTTGAGTAATCTTATCACAAACGACTCTAATGGGAGAATAATAAGCCCGCTGAGAGTCCAGGAGAACATTTCATGTTTTACTTACTACAAAAACCTCTTTGGGAAAACCAAGAGACCTTTTCTTACAAACCATCTTAAAACCGGGTATTATATCCAAACATAGTAGTATAAGTTGTAGGAGTGGTGGGTTAGCCGCAGGTACACCCTATATATAAACCCCTACAACCTATACTAGTATGTTTGTGTATAAACTCTTTTTCTTTAAACCTATGAATTCACTCATCTACTTTATGTAGTTGACAGTTTGTTACATGTTTTCAGGAAATAATGCAGCAAGAAATCCCTAGCAAGTTTAGAGGCCTTAGAGAGATGAAGGCTAGTCTAGGAGTTGTTTGGAAACTTGATATTTTGTATTAAAACAATTTGTTTCATGTTACCTGGATGGTGTAATATTTGACATTTTGGTTATGTTTATGCATTTAGACCTTTATACTATTGTGCTCAACAATCACGACTTAGTCGCCGCGCCTCGATTATTCCGCCATCACGATCGGGGTGTGACAGATTGGTATCAGAGCCAGTGGTTATAGGGAATTAGGAAACCGACCTAGACTATAACCTAGGATCCTTGACTCTAGATAGCTCATGCATCACAATCACATGTCTACACTTATATACGTGCTGCGTGCTTATGTGTTGTATATTAACTGTTAATCTCTTGAGCCATGTCATTCTGTGTTCTTGAATGCCTCCCAGACGTGCACCCGCCCCCCTGGACTCCGCTGATCTAGCCAACCTTATAGCCCAGCAGATCGCGGCTGTGTTACCAGGCATGGTAACAGCCATCAGCCAGGGGCTGAGGCAAGAAGGAACCTCTGGGGCCAACCAAATTCCAGCTCAGAACGCAAATGAACCAGCAAATAAGCCATACAAGGACTTCATGGCTACCAAACCCACCAGCTTCAGCGGTTCAGAAGGCGCCGTTGGTCTCCTCCAGTGGATCGAAAAGATGGAGGCTGCCTTTGTTATTAGCTCGTGCCCTGAGACACTGAAAGTCACGCACGCGGCAAGCATGTTGTCTAAACGCGCGCTGACCTGGTGGAACAACGAGATAAGAACCCGCGGGCGTGAGGCTGCCTTGGCCATGACCTGGTCGGAATTTGTAGCTTTGGTTACCCGCGAGTTCGTACCTCGCAGTGAGGTGCAGAAACTTGAAGCTGAGTTTTGGGTGCACAGAATGAAGGGCGCTGATCACCAAGGGTACACGGAGCGTTTTCACGAGCTCTCCCTTCTCGTACCACACTTGGTCACCCCTCCCTCCCGGGCTATTGAGCTTTACATCAATGGCCTACCTGACACTGTCCGTGGAATCGTTATCGGGGCTGACCCATCAACCCTACAAGCGGCCATTGAACTAGCTGCCCGACTGACCCAGGACCAGGTTAAGACTGGGGTCCTAGCCAAAGGTACGGGCAAGGCCGCTGAGGGCTCATCCAAAAAGATCAACCGCATCAAAAAGCGTAAGGCTAGCAGTTACGCGATGGTTACTCCCGCAACCCCAATCAGCTCTGTCGCTCCTGCTCCCACCCCTTCTGGAAGGCCAAAGAGGGAGTACACTGGGGTTCACCCCAAGTGCGGCACTTGCCAATTTCATCACCCTGCCGGAACCCCGTGCTGGAAATGCACGAACTGTGGACGTTTGGGGCACCTAGCGGAACGCTGCAGATTTCAAGGTAATCAACTGGCAATACAGAGCAGCAGTTCCCAACCCAGCAACACTCGAAGCTGTTTCGAGTGTGGAGCCACGGACCATTTCAGGAGCAGGTGTCCTCGTCTTGCAAATCTTCCTCCGGCCCGAGGCCGAGCCTTTACTATTGGCGCTGCTGAAGCTCGCCAAAATCCTGACGTCATTACTGGTACGTTCATCCTTAACAATCTCTGGGTTTCTATTCTATTTGACACGGGTGCAGATAGGAGTTTTATTTCTAGCGAGTTGGTCCCATTGCTTAATCTAGGAACCTCTGTCTTAGACCCCGCTTTCTCTGTCGAAATGGCAAACGGAGAGTCTACCCAAGTGAACAAAATCGTTCGCAATTGCACGCTTACGTTTGATCAGACGTCTCTTAACATTGACCTCATCCCTATGCAATTAGGAAGTTTCGATGTAATTGTTGGGATGGATTGGTTGTCCATCAACCACGCGGAAGTGGTGTGTGCTGAGAAGCTCATTCGCGTTCCTTGTTCTTCTGGCGAGTCCATAATTATTCAAGGAGAAAGATCAGGCAGATGTCTGAAATTAATCTCCTGCTTTAAAGCTCGGCGATGCCTTCGAAAGAAGTGTCTCGCCTTCCTAGCTCATGTCTCCATCAAGAAATCTTTGGGGAAGAAGCTCTCTGATGTCCCCGTTGTGCGTGAATTTCCAGACGTTTTTCCTAAAGACTTACCCGGACTACCTCCTAGCCGACAAGTCGAATTCCACATCGAATTAGTTCCCGGTGCAACCCCCGTGGCAAAAATCTCCGTATCGTTTGGCTCCGTCAGAAATGCAGGAATTATCGAGCCAGCTACAGGAACTACTAGACAAGGGTTTTATTCGCCCTAGTTCATCTCCATGGGGAGCTCCAGTCCTCTTCGTCAAGAAGAAGGACGGATCTTTCCGGATGTGCATAGACTATCGTGAGCTTAACAAACTCACGGTCAAGAATCGGTATCCATTACCAAGGATTGACGATCTTTTCGACCAGCTGCAAGGAGCCACTTACTTTTCCAAGATCGACCTACGCTCAGGTTATCACCAAGTACGCGTCATGGAGGACGACATCGCGAAAACCGCTTTCAGAACTCGTTACGGACACTACGAGTTCCTAGTCATGCCTTTTGGTTTGACGAATGCCCCTGCGGTGTTCATGGATCTCATGAATCGCGTTTGTCGTCCATACCTGGACCAGTTTGTTATCGTCTTCATTGACGATATTCTCGTTTATTCCCGCTCTAAAGCCGACCATGAGCTTCATCTCAGGCTTACCTTGGATCTGCTGAGGAAAGAGCAACTCTACGCCAAATTCTCCAAATGCGAATTCTGGCTAAGGGAAGTTCAATTCTTAGGTCACATCATTAACAAGGAAGGCATTCATGTCGACCCTGCCAAGATTGAAGCCATCAAAAATTGGGGAGCGCCTACAACGCCAACCGAAATTCGTTCATTTCTTGGTTTAGCTGGGTACTACCGTCGATTCATCTCGAACTTTTCAAAGATCGTATTGCCTCTCACAATGTTAACTCAAAAAGGGGAACCATTCATTTGGAACCAAGAGCAAGAAGAGGCTTTCCAAACATTGAAACATAAACTCTGTCATGCACCAATCCTGTCACTTCCTGAGGGTAACGATGATTTTGTTGTTTATTGCGACGCCTCGAGCCAAGGTCTAGGCTGCGTCTTAATGCAACGCGGTAAGGTCATCGCTTATGCCTCGCGCCAACTCAAGAGTCATGAGAGGACTTATGTCACCCACGACTTGGAATTGGGAGCTGTGGTCTTTGCCTTAAAAATATGGAGACACTACCTATACGGTACGAAATGTGTCATCTTCACCGACCACAAGAGCCTACAACACATCCTCAACCAAAGGGAGCTAAACATGCGACAACGTCGATGGGTTGAACTCCTAAGTGACTACGACTGCGAAATCCGCTACCACCCTGGAAAGGCTAACGTAGTGGCTGACGCGTTAAGTCGCAAGGAAAGGACCCAGTTGCATGCGATCCGTATTCAGTCCAATCTTCCCTCCTTGGTTCTTGAAGCTCAAAAGCAAGCGATTGCTGGTGGTGATCTCAAAAATATGCTATCTTGCGGTGCCGAACGGAAGTTTGAAACCAAGAATGATGGTATACTTTACTACTTAAATCGCATGTGGATTCCAAACTCTGAACCACTTCGAGAACTTATCCTGAACGAAGCGCACAAATCCAGATACTCTATTCACCCGGGCAGTGATAAAATGTATCAGAATCTCAAGTCTCACTTCTGGTGGCCGGGTATGAAGAAAGTCATAGCTTTGTACGTCGGTAGGTGCCTAACATGCTCGCGGATCAAGACTGAACATCAGAGACCATCTGGCCTGTTACAAAAACCGATCATACCGCAGTGGAAGTGGGACGAAGTCGCTATGGACTTCATTACCAAACTCCCGCGGACACCCAGCGGTTATGACACGATTTGGGTTATCGTGGATTACTTGACCAAGTCTGCCCACTTTCTCCCTGTCCGCGAGGACTACACTACGGAGAAGCTGGCGCGGATTTACATTCGTGAGATCGTAACCCGTCACGGTGTGCCTAAGGGCATCACGTCTGACCGTGACCCCTCTTTTGCGTCAAGGTTCTGGAAGTCATTTCAGAAAGCCTTTGGGACAAGTGTGAAACTTAGCTCTGCCTATCATCCTGAAACGGACGGACAGAGCGAAAGGACCATACAAACCCTGGAGGATATGCTCAGAGCCTGTATCCTTGAATTCGGTAGTAGCTGGGAGACTCACCTTCCTCTTGCAGAGTTCTCATACAATAACAGCTATCATGCTACCATCAAATGCGCACCATTCGAGGCACTCTATGGCAGGAAATGTCGTTCTCCACTGTGTTGGTCCGAGACCGGAGATTCTCAAATCCTCCGCCCGGAACTGATACAGGAAACCACTGACAGTATCGCCATCATCCAGCAAAGACTTAAGGACGCCCGCTGTCGACACAAGTATTACGCTGACAAACGCCGCAAACCTCTGGAGTTCCAAATAGGCGATCGCGTAATGCTCAAAGTTTCCCCCTGGAAGGGCATTGTTCGCTTCGGGAAAAAGGGAAAGTTTGCTCCAAGGTACGTAGGACCTTTCAAGATCATCGAAAAGGTCGGACCCGTAGCCTATCGCTTGGAATTGCCTCCAGAACTCAGCCGTGTTCACAACGTTTTTCATGTGTCGCAACTCAAAAAGTGCCTCGTTGACGAGACCGCTCAAATCCCGATCGACACGGTTCACATCGACGACAAACTACACTTTGTTGAGGAACCTGTCGAGATCCTAGATCGAGAAGTTAAAAGGACTAAGCGAAGCCGGATACCCATAGTCAAGGTACGTTGGAACAACCATCGTGGACCCGAGTTCACATGGGAGCGAGAGGATAAGATGAAGGAGGAATACCCTCATCTGTTCGCATAGTCATCATCTTTGTAATTCTAGAAATCTTGGAGTCTATGTAATCGTAATCATGTAATCAGGGACCAATATCAATCAATGAAGTATCATGTTGTTCCTATTTGCTTATAAATATTCTCTTATTTGCATAACACCAAGTTTGGCTACCCATGACTCGTGCTGGAAAACACAAGTTGTGCATACTTAATCATGTAAACATTGGGGTAAACTATGTATCATTGAGCCAAAATTTGTCATCATTCTAGCATTCATGAAGCATGGCTGTGTGTGTGTGTGTGGTGTCGTGTCGATTTTTCTAGCCGCACACAATGGAGTTTATACATTGATACAAGGTGAACTCGTAATTATAGTCCGGAATATAATTACATCAAGTTCACAGGTGTATACGTGTATAAACAATATGCTATTGTGTAACTATGAGTCGTGAACTCAAGCTTCGTGTAGGGAATTAATCAATGAATGTTGAAGGAGTGGTGGGTTAGCCGCTGGTACACCCTATACATAAACCCCTTCGGCACAAGTTGATTATGTCTGAAGCGAGACTTAGAAATTAGGGACTCATAGTTAGCGTGGCAGCTGTGAGGCGTTAAATTCAAGAGTTATTGAGGGAATTATTCATTGGAGATTGAAGGAGTGGTGGGTTAGCCGCTGGTACACCCTATATATAAACCCCTTCAATCCGAAATGAATATGTCTGATGTAAAGCTTGAAGGTGATGCCTTGTAGTGGAAAATAGTGTGTCGTCCTGTGTGTCATTGAACTAATAGGAGTCGAAAGAAACACCCAAGTGGAGTTGAGGGAGTGGTGGGTTAGCCGCTGGTACACCCTATATATAAACCCCTTCAACTTGATTTGGGTGGTATCCAAGACGAAAATTAGGGGTAGTGGCGCATAGTGGTCATCATGGGATCATTTGATCTAAAACATCATTGCATCAACTATACTAAGTTCTAAATTTCGGGACGAAATTCCTCTAAATTGGGGAGGATGTAACGCCCTGAAATTCGATTGGTAATCTAGGATCGTGAAATCATCGGAAACTATAGACTTTGGGATTCTGGACGATAAGTTCGGAACCCATATCATTGGAAAAAAAAAAAATCTGCTTTTATCATTTAAAATGTTTATTTTATAAAACGACATTTACGCCTGAAAAATATTAATTTTTATGCTTTCGAAAAATTAAATGTTCTTATTTAAAAAGATTTCAAATAATTATTCGGAAAACGGTTTTATAAAAGTTTTGCTGAAAAAGTTTTAGTTTGTTTAAGAACTTATGAACTCGACTAGTCTTGACCCGTCGGTAGCCTAAACCCGAACCCGAGTCACCCGAGTATTTAAGCGGAAAATCAAGTATTCTTACACCATCTCTTTCATTTCCACCAACACTTCCCACTCAAACACTCTCATTCTAGAGAGAGAAACTAGAGAGAGAAAGTCTTCAAACTTCAAATCCGAGTCCACAAATCTGTTTGTTGTTATTCTTGGTAAGATCTTCTTGAAAATCATCCATTTTCATAACCATTTTCGGCCTCAAATCGAGCAAAAACACCCATTTTCGTTTCTAGAGTTTTCGGGTCAAAAACCGTCTTGTTTAGGTGTCAAAATGCAGGCTTTTGTGTTTAAAATCACTAGGAATCGATAGCCCTTTCAATCCCGAGCATTTCCATGTCAAAAACTTCGATTTTGGGTCAAAAATCTGGAAAATCTGAAAAACCCGTAGGTTTCTCTCCGTCGCCCAGCTTGAAGGAGTCGAATCAGACTCATTCGATCGAACCAGTCGATCGAATCAGTCCAGTCGATCGAATAGGAAAGCAACCGAATGGTCTCCAACTCATTCGACCGAATGAGTTTCGTATTCGATCGAACGAGTGTCTATTCGATCGAACAAGTTCCATGTTCGACCGAACGAGTTTTTCCAACTGGTTCGACCAAATGTGTTTCTAGTTCGATCGAGTGTGCCTCAGATTCGATCGAATGTGTGTCTATTCGATCGAACGTGTTCCTATTCGATCGAATCAAGCCAGAACCAAGCTGTTTTCGTCTTTAAAACCCAGTTTTTGCTCGAGGCCGCGTAAGCTCGTTTTCTTAGACTTATAGCACGTTGTTAACCTTATATATATGTTCAACTCTAGGCTAAGGAGATCTATTGTAGCACCATCCTAACCCGAGATCAAGGTGAGTTCATAGCCCCTATTTAAGCTTTTCAAAACTATGGGGTGGAAACATGGTAACTTTACACGTTTGGATAAAATCATTTATGTAAACACCCTTTAAACTATAAACTTTTGGATTTCTACACACGTGCGGAAATCCACAAGCTTTTTAAGAATCTATAAACTTTGGAAATCTATGAACATGGGGAAAACCCATCAACTTATGGAGATCTAAGAACATTGGAAATCAATGAGTATGGGAAAATCTATGAACATTGACATCATGGGAATGGGAATCATATTCATATCATCATAGTCATTGTGTCAGCATGGAAATCTAGAGATCAAAGCATCATGAGTTGAATTGGACGCGAGAGTCTATTCTACTCTCGGTAGAACTCGCGACCATGAGTGGCATTCTATTCTCGGTGGCACTCGTAACTCTTGGGATTTCATACTAATCTCGGTGAAATCCATAACTCTTGAGGACCTATACTAGTCTCGGTAGGGACCAAGGGAACCCAGGATTCTTTGGGGAGTCTATCCTACTCTCGGTAGAACCTAGCTGAGTCCTGGATGACAAGAACGAGGTAGTCTTGGTTTAAGTCTTGCGTGGGATCAATCAAGTCTTGTGTGATCATTGAGTTTCATCATCATTCATCGTCATCATCATTTATTCACCATCATCTTGGATACTAGTAAACAGTGGGATCTTGGTGTTGGTTTATCTAGTAAACTTAGCATGCTCAAATCTATATGTCCTTATTTATGCTTAACTGCTATGTGCTACATGTATCGTTGGGAGACCACAAATCTTTGAGTAATCTTATCACAAACGACTCTAAGGGGAGAATAATAAGCCCGCTGAGAGTCCAGGAGAACATTTCATGTTTTACTTACTACAAAGACCTCTTTGGGAAAACCAAGAGACCTTTTCTTACAAACCATCTTAAAACCGGGTATTATATCCAAACATAGTAGTATAAGTTGTAGGAGTGGTGGGTTAGCCGCAGGTACACCCTATATATAAACCCCTACAACCTATACTAGTATGTTTGTGTATAAACTCTTTTTCTTTAAACCTATGAATTCACTCATCTACTTTATGTAGT
The DNA here is from genome assembly GCF_021521415.1 of Bidens hawaiensis. Taxonomy (NCBI): domain Eukaryota; kingdom Viridiplantae; phylum Streptophyta; class Magnoliopsida; order Asterales; family Asteraceae; genus Bidens; species Bidens hawaiensis. Next base: position 96,721 of record NW_027495862.1, read on the forward strand.
TGACAGTTTGTTACATGTTTTCAGGAAATAATGCAGCAAGAAATCCCTAGCAAGTTTAGAGGCCTTAGAGAGATGAAGGCTAGTCTAGGAGTTGTTTGGAAACTTGATATTTTGTATTAAAACAATTTGTTTCATGTTACCTGGATGGTGTAATATTTGACATTTTGGTTATGTTTTTGCATTTAGACTTTTATACTATTGTGCTCAACAATCACGACTTAGTCGCCACGCCTCGATTATTCCGCCATCACGATCGGGGTGTGACATGCAGGTGGTGAGCTGCCAAGAACTTCTGAAGCTCTTGGTACTTCCACAGCTGAGGGGGAGTCTACTGACGTGGCTGGTGGTTCTGGTGATGATGTGGTGTTAGTTGAAGATGATGTTATTGATGCGCTGAAAGAGCTTGATGATGATATGTTCAGTGACGATGTGCTGTTTGATGAAGATGTGCTGCCGAGTGATATGATTGAAAAGATCGGTGAGCAGATTGAGATTGAAGATGGAATAGAAGTGTCACACCCCGACTAGGCAGTTGCGGAAGCGTAATACGGGAATGTAACAGATAACACTGGTATCAACCACATTGTTTATAAAGAAAATTCAACCACTAGATTACATCATATTACACTGGTAGGTACTATGTTTACAAACTAGGTGAAAAACACATAACCGGTTTACGAGCTTCTTATACAGTATTATATCAGCGTCTATTCACAGCTATTCAACTTTCTTCCTAACACCAAGCATGTAAGCAAATCATTCCACTTCTGCTTTACCTGAAAAGCATGTAAAACGGGTCAACTACGTCTAGTTGGTGAGTTTCAAGTTTCACGAGTTTCAATGAAATCAGTACACGAGTTCGTAAAGTTTACAGTGTGTATGTATATATGTCTGTGTATGATGCATTATACTAAGCCACAAGTGAAACCGAAACGAGCTAAAACACATGGCCTCCACTGCCCATGCACTCCCGTTGGCATTTAACAGCCAATTTGCCCCAAGTATGTACTATGTCTAACACCACATAGCAGTATGTAAAAATATAATGACAATGTGCAACTGGGTTTACATATGTTCCGGCATACCCCACCGGCTCTGTCAGTTGGGTTTGTCAAACCGATAGTACTATCCACACGTCACCGGCACGAAGTTAATCACTTGTGTTTGTGGGGACTTGTCAAGTGTTAGTACTTAGATAATCCACATCATCACACGTTTTCAAGTATAACAGTTTATGTAAACATGCTTTTCACCCCAAAAGTTCGTAACACAGTTTAGAAAGTGGGGGTCGTGAAACTCACCTTATTGTAGTTTGCACAGAAATTACGTGTCAGATAGTCAAATGTCTCGTTTATAGCCTGATTCCTATAAACGGTATCGTATCGTTAATACTAGTACAGCGTTCAAGCTAAATCGGGCTGTATAGATAATCTGGGTATAGCTGTTAGGCCCAGAACATGACCATAGTCTTAGATTGTGACGTTGTATACTATGAAATGTTTAAAACTGGATTTGGCTCAGTTTCACCGTTTTCCGAGCCTAGCTCAGTTGGTCGTTTATACGTTTCGGGATTAGGTAAGATCATATAAAACTTAAGTAAATATATTGATTGATAAAATGATTTGATTTATAAAAGAACTTTAAGGTTTCGGTGTCTGGTTTGATCGCAGGGTTCGTTTCCGTTTTCATACGGGTTTGATTATACAAAACGCGTACAATCCACCCGAATTGTCCGGAATTCTCGTAAAAAGTTCGTTTTTATCAATATCATTCAAAAATATGATATTTGACCACTTTTGACATTTTGACATACCAGTCAGTCCGTTAAACACAAAACTGCTGGTTTCGTTAAAACAATTATAATTTAAATCTTTAATAAATCATAACTAAATATGTAATTACATATAAATTATGTAAATTTTTGTAAAAATACATTAAGACATGGAGAATTTTATAAAAATATTTCCAGAAATTTTATGATTATTTATTTATTTATAAAAATTCATTTAATAGGTTATAATCATGTAATAAATGGCCCGTTTATATCAAATGACCTCCGAAAAATCCCATAATTTTTACCAAGGACCTCAATGTGACTACATAGCCCCTGCAAAATTCCCAGAACCTAACTATTTTGACAAAATGCCTTTTTGTGCGTTTTTCGGCTGTTAAAACTCGGTTTAACCATGGCTGCACAAACCCTACTTAGACAATTCCAATGATTCCCAAACTTTACCAGTGATCTTAATATCCCATAAAAAACTCCAAAACCAAGTTTCATAATTTTTCAATATGTTTTGCTATTTTTCCCAAATAAACGCCCATAAACGGGAATAAATTCACCAAATATTCTCCGTTTATCGAAAAATTACCAAATTTGAACAGGGACTCATTTATATGATCCCTAATGTCCCTACAAATTTTCACAAGCTAACAACAAGCACGTCACAACCTAATACTAAACAGCCCCTAAACGAGTATTACGGGTTTACCTTGTCGGTTTTTGGTGAATTTTGCTAGCTTAAACGTCTTTCCGGGTCTCGGGTTGCAAACTCAGTATATCTACATATCATATAACATCAAACCAAGCATAAATCATCCATGTAACAGCCTTGATAATTAGGGTTTCGGTTTTGGGTTCAAACCGAACTTTCTAACCGTAAAAACGTTGTATTCATGTTCTAATCCGTGTTTTTGACCAAAAAAGTATATGTTCCAGGTTTGTATACATGTTTAACATCAAAACCTAATTTTACTTGATTTTTAGGGTTTTTGGATGGTTAAACATGTTTAACACTAATCAAAACATGTTTATATGATAATCATATGGATCAAATCTTGCTAAAACTTATTAAAATTGAACTTTACCTTAAGGTTTTTGGAAGAAACTTGAAAGAACAGGTTGGGGAAAGTCTGGACTTGAAAGGTTTATATGTTATAATGAATAAGGATACTTAGAGTTGAAGTTATAAAAAGATGTGTATTCTTTTCTTTGCTGGCCGCTAGCGATCGGGATTCCAAGAGGGCTCTTAATGGGCTGTTTTGGCCCATTAAACTCTACACACAAGCCCAAACATGAAAAGCCCATTTTAAGTTTAGTTCGGGTTCGGTTTTTCGCAAGAAAATTAATTCGGGTATGAGAAATAACGCAAAAACGAGTGTTTTTCAGCTTATTTTTGTAAAATAAGAAAAACGTACTGACTCGTTGTAAAATTCCAAAATATTTTCACGGATGGCTTAGAACATGTCATATAAGTGTTTTATAAATCTTTTTCGGCTTAACGGATGCTACAATGCTTGTTTTGACATTAACGATTGCGTTTAAGCTTATAGCGTATCGATAAACGAAACCTTTTTCGTTTAGAGAGTTTTAAACGTACCGAGGCCTAAGTATCAATATGTTAGCCTCTATAACATATATATAACTCGTATATGACCCCTCAGTATGTATACGGGTCATAATTATTATCGGTCGGTTACTCGTTTAAGCACTACGAATTAACCGATTTGTCGTTTACTTGTTACGTAAAGAATATAGTGTACCTCGTTTTGTCATGAATGTCACATTCTCCCCCCGTTAAGAAATTTCGTCCCCGAAATTTAATGTGTCATCGGTTTTCTAGGGAACAGGTGTGGGTATTTCTTTCGGAATTCGTCCTTTCGTTCCCAAGTATATTCGGGTCCTTGTTTTGAATTCCACCGAACTTTTACTAATGAAATTTTGTTGTGTCGTAACTGTTTGGTTTTCCCGTCTACAATTTCTACCGGTTCCTCTACGAAGTTGAGCTTTTCGTTGATCTGAACATCTTCCAGTGGTACTATTGTCGTTTCATCAGTCAAACACTTCTTCAGATTCGATACATGAAACACGTCATGAATAGTGCTCAGTTCTAAGGGTAGTTTTAATCGGTAAGCTACGGGACCAATTTTTGCAACAATCTCAAAAGGTCCGATGTATCTCGGGGCTAGTTTACCAGTCTTTCCAAATCTTATAACACCTTTCCATGGCGATACTTTTAAAAATACCTTATCACCTATTTCAAAAGATAACGGTTTTCTGCGAATATCGGCATAACTCTTTTGTCGGTCACGGGCAGCTTTCAATTTTTGTTTAACCTGGTGGATCTTATCGGTGGTTTCCTGAATTAAATCGGATCTTGAAATTTGAGTATCACCCACTTCTGTCCAACATAGTGGTGATCTACATTTTCGCCCGTATAGAGCTTCATAAGGTGCTGCTTGTATACTACTGTGATAACTGTTATTGTAAGAGAATTCAATGAGCGGGAGGTGTTGATCCCAATTCCCTTTAAAGTCCAGTACACAAGCACGAAGTAAATCTTCTAAGGTTTGGATGGTTCGTTCAGATTGACCATCGGTTTGGGGATGGTAAGCCGTACTTAGGTCGATTCGGGTTCCTAAGGCTTCTTGTACTGCTTGCCAGAAATGTGAAGTAAAATGACTGTCTCTATCTGAAATAATCGAAAGAGGTACTCCGTGTCGAGATACTATTTCATCGATGTAAATTTGAGCGAGTTTTTCGGTGGTGTAGTTGTTACGGATGGGAATAAAGTGTGCGGATTTGGTTAATCGGTCCACAATTACCCAAATTGCGTTGTGTCCTCTTGAGGTTTTAGGAAGGTGTGTCACAAAGTCCATGGTAATTTGTTCCCATTTCCATTGTGGGATTTCGGGTTGTTGTAACATTCCCGAAGGTTTTTGATATTCCGCCTTTACCCTTGCACATGTTGCACATTTACTTACATACACGGCTATATCCTTTTTCATACCAGGCCACCAGTAAAATTCTTTGACATCCTTATACATCTTATCAGCACCTGGATGAATAGAATATTTGGATTTGTGTGCTTCATCAAGTATCAGCTTTCGGAGTTTATGAAGTGTTGGAATCCAGACCCGGTTTTTGTAATAGTATACTTCATCGGTTTTCTTCTCAAAATTCCTTTCATTTCCATGTAGTTCTTCTTTTTCTAGCTGATCTGTCTTCAAGGCCTCATCTTGTGCAATGCGAACTTGTTCGGTTAGGCTACTTTGAACAATCATTCCGAGTGCTCGTACCCGTAATGGTCTGATTCTGTCTTTTCGGCTTAAAGCATCAGCTACTACGTTGGCCTTACCCGGGTGGTATTTAATCTCACAATCATAATCATTTAACAGTTCTACCCATCTTCTTTGTCTCATGTTTAGCTCTTTCTGATCAAATATGTGTTGTAAGCTTTTGTGATCAGTATAGATGGTACATTTAGTGCCATACAAGTAATGTCTCCAAATCTTCAATGCAAAGATAACTGCTCCCAATTCCAAATCATGGGTCGTATAATTCTTTTCATGTACTTTTAATTGTCGGGAAGCATATGCTATTACTTTCTTTCTTTGCATCAGTACGCATCCTAAACCTTTACGAGATGCGTCACAATATACCACCAATTCATCAGTTCCATCTGGAAGGCTTAATATTGGAGCTTCACATAACTTCTGTTTTAACGTTTGGAAGGCCATTTCTTGTTCTTCTCCCCATTCATATACTCGATCTTTTTGAGTTAGGAGAGTTAAAGGTTGTGCAATACTTGAAAAGTTTTCAATGAATCTTCTATAGTACCCGGCTAGTCCTAAGAATTGACGAATTTCTCTTGGTGACTTAGGCACTTGCCAATTCTTAATGGCCTCAATTTTACTTGGGTCTACTTGGATCCCTTGATGGTTCACAATGTGTCCCAAAAACTGTACTTCTTGCAGCCAAAACTCACATTTGGACAACTTTGCGTATAACTTCTCTTGCCTCAATAATTTTAAAATTTCCCGCAAATGTTGTTCGTGTTCCTCCTTACTTCTCGAATATATCAGAATGTCATCGATAAACACTATCACGAACTTGTCAAGGTAAGGTTTGCAAACTCGGTTCATGAGGTCCATAAACACTGCAGGTGCATTCGTCAACCCAAACGGCATAACCAAAAATTCATAGTGACCATACCGAGTTCGGAAGGCTGTTTTTGGTACGTCTTCTTCCTGAATTCTCACTTGATGATAACCAGATCTAAGATCAATTTTTGAAAAATACTTCGCACCTTGGAGCTGATCGAACAAGTCATCAATTCGAGGTAAGGGGTATCTATTCTTTATAGTCACTTTATTCAATTCCCGATAATCAATACACATTCGAAAACTCCCATCCTTCTTCTTTACAAACAACACTGGTGCTCCCCACGGTGAGTAACTAGGGCGAATAAAACCCCTGTCCAGTAACTCTTGTAACTGGTTGGACAGTTCTTGCATTTCAGAAGGCGCAAGTCTATAAGGTGCCTTAGCAATGGGTGCTGCTCCCGGTATCAAGTCAATACGGAATTCTACTTGTCGGGTCGGTGGTAAACCAGGCAACTCGTCGGGGAATACATCTGAATACTCGTGTACCACTGGGATGTCTTCTATTCGTTTTTCCTCAGGTTCCTTAACTGTTACACTCGCCAAGTATAATGTACAACCTTGGCGTAAATATCTCAATGTCTTAAGTTGAGATATGAGAGGCAGTACTGTTCCCGATTTCTCACCTTGAACAATTATAGCCTCTTCATTCGAAAGAGGTATTCTAACGGTCTTATCCTTACAGACAATCTCAGCTTTATACTTAGATAGCCAGTCCATACCGACTATAACATCGAAACTTCCCAATTCCACTGGGAGTAAATCAATAAGGAATGGGTGATCGTTTAGGATAATGGAACAGTCTCGGACTATTCGGTTAACAAGTATAGACTTACCGTTAGCGAGTTCTATAGTATATGGTTTTGTTAGTTCACTAACCGGCATATTTTCTAAAGGTAAGAAATTAACAGATACGAAACTTCTATCGGCACCCGTGTCAAACAAAACTGAAGCATACTGACCCGAAACTAAGAATGTACCTGTCACCACATTCGGATCTTGACGCGCTTCACCCGGTCCTAATACAAATGCGCGTCCCTTAGCTGTGTTGGAGGTTGATGCTTGTGCTTGGTTCTGCCTTTTCACCGTACTCGGGTTCAAATTAGGGCAGTATCTCCGAAAATGTTCCGTACTGCCACATTCATAGCAAGCACGGAGGTTCGTGGTAGGTGGGGTTTGTTGGTTGAGTTGTGGGCGGTTTGATTGAGATCGAGGGAGTTGAGTTGATTGCGGTGGACGGTTAATAATGTTGGTAGGGGTTCTGCAGTTGGGGGCATAGTGTCCCGTCCTTCCACACTTTTGACAGATTATCGGTTTACAATCACCCACATGATGAAAGTTACATCTTCTGCATTTCGGTAACGTCCCTTTATAGGTTTCTTGTTTTACGTTAGAACTGGTCATGGCATAACTTCGGGTATTCGGACGAGCCCGTTTATTTTGAAGGTTTCCTTGCATTCTTGTCCCATAATCAGTTCGTTTTAAACTTGTTGTTTCACCTGGCATCCTTATCACTCCACTTCTCATCAGGTCAAAAGTAACGACACCCGTTTGAGATACAGCACTTTCTAATGTCGGGTGGGCAACTGAATTTACTATACTTCTCACAGCAGGGGTCAGTCCCCAGATATAACGTTCAATTCGCTTTGCTTCTGGTGTAACTAACCATGGGACTAAGCGGGACAGTTCGTTAAAATGATTCGTGTATCCCACATGGTCTGCTCCTTTCATTTCCAGATTCCATAACTCGTGTTCCAACCTCTGAATCTCACTTTTAGGACAAAAATGCTCTAACATGAGGGTTTTTAATTCAGTCCATGACATACGATTAATAGCATCTTGTCCCCTTATTTGGACTACTGTGTTCCACCACATCAGCGCTTGGTCTAGAAACATACTGGTAGCAAATTTGACTACACGGTTCGGTGGACACTCACTGATATTAATTACTGACTCGGTCTTTTCTATCCATTTGACTAGCCCGCTAGGTCCTTCAATACCCTTAAACTCAATCGGTTTACATGATGTAAATTGTTTGTATGAGTACTCCTGACGCGGGGGTTCTCGGTTATTATTATTAGTTGTGTTAACAACCGGTACAGGGTTCGGGTTCGGGATATTATCAGGGTGCACAACAGGTTCTGGGTTCCCAGTGACATTCATAGTTGGGAGAGTGTTATTATTATTTATGACAGTATCAGTATTCACCGGGGTAGTAACACCCGGGGCTACATTAGTGTTCGGCGGAGGTGGATTAACAGTGGCCGTGGTGGTGCTCGTAGGTTGATTAACAATATTGTTAGCACGTATGCCTGCAGTGACTTGGGCTACAATGGTTGGTATCACTGCTTGTAGTTGACGAGCAATCATTGCGGCCACTTCCGCCTCAGACAAAGTGTTTGTTTTCTTCGGGGCCATTCTATAAAATAATCAATTATATAATAATCAACATCGTTTCACCATGACCAGCACAACTTTACGATATCACACTTTCACAACACATAACTATGCCAAAGAAAACACGTTTGTATTAATTATAATCATTACTGTACATATGCATCCAAAATTAGCGCATAGGCTTAACCTGGTATAGGCCAGCGCTTGTATATGCGTATCAAAATTTGTCACTAAGTGACATGTAGACTTAACCCGATAAGGGCCAGTGCTTGAAATAGTACAAAACTACAAACAACTCCCAAGCTAGCCCAACACGCTGTAACAAAATGCTGCTTGGGATATCAAAAGACTATATACATAAGACCAAACTACGATGTCCTATCCATTCTTTGCAACATGGAACCACAACCAAATCACAGCAGCCACTAGGGCCGCATTAACTGCTAAACACGCCCCCAGTAGTATCATCGCTCGATCCTGACGCCCGTGGCTGTCAGCACTGGATCTTTGTACAATTCTTATTTCCTGCTGCATATACCTCATGTGATCATACATATCGTGTCTATGCTGGTTTAGACTATTTATCATGTGTGAGTGTTCTAAGAGCTGATCAGTTGCTAAACCAAACCATGCTGAATCAGAATGATGGGGTGGCTCGGGTACCGGGGCGGGTAAACCCCAAGTAGGAACAGGTATCTCTGTTACCCGAACACGCGATGTTTCTCCCCTATGGTACGTAGATCGAGGTGGGGAAAAGGTGTGCTCTGGTGGACGCACTGAAATGCGAGCAGTCCGACGGTTTCTAATAGTGGGTGGAGGTACTGGTGTATGCTGTACGGGTGGAGTAGGGGATCTGGGTGCTCTAACAGGTGAACGATAAGCACTAGTAGCTCCCTGTTCTACTACATTCCTAGGGGATTCCCTAGGGGGGTAGGTGTCACAACGATAACCCGATAAGTCGGGTTGGTTTGGGGGTACCTCATAAGGAATTACCACATCTGCACCTTCTTGTATCTCCTCCGGTTCTTCCTCCGGATCCTCCTCTTCCTCCTCAGGCCTTGTTGGTAGAGTGTTAGGTACACGATCAGTGGATCTTGACATATTCCTGCACGATGGTTAGTGATAAGAATAATACCCTTCTATATTAATTATAATAAAATACATGTAGGTATTATATACATAAGCACAAATAATCATTTTTATACACAAATATTTATTTATTATTATATTTTATACACATATGTTGCTGTTTTTACCTACTCGATTGTTTATCGACTTCTTCTCGAATTTCCTCGTACAAACAAGTCCGTTATTACGTTCCGGACCATAATAACCCACTTGTCCATTCGTGTTCATCACAAGAATCATTCGTGTATATTATTTAATATTATTTTATTCCCAGAGTTAATCGAGCCTACGGTTATCTTAGGGCATCCTAAGGGACATCCTAATTCTTTATAACCAATGGCTCTGATACCAACTTCTGTCACACCCCGACTAGGCAGTTGCGGAAGCGTAATACGGGAATGTAACAGATAACACTGGTATCAACCACATTGTTTATAAAGAAAATTCAACCACTAGATTACATCATATTACACTGGTAGGTACTATGTTTACAAACTAGGTGAAAAACACATAACCGGTTTACGAGCTTCTTATACAGTATTATATCAGCGTCTATTCACAGCTATTCAACTTTCTTCCTAACACCAAGCATGTAAGCAAATCATTCCACTTCTGCTTTACCTGAAAAGCATGTAAAACGGGTCAACTACGTCTAGTTGGTGAGTTTCAAGTTTCACGAGTTTCAATGAAATCAGTACACGAGTTCGTAAAGTTTACAGTGTGTATGTATATATGTCTGTGTATGATGCATTATACTAAGCCACAAGTGAAACCGAAACGAGCTAAAACACATGGCCTCCACTGCCCATGCACTCCCGTTGGCATTTAACAGCCAATTTGCCCCAAGTATGTACTATGTCTAACACCACATAGCAGTATGTAAAAATATAATGACAATGTGCAACTGGGTTTACATATGTTCCGGCATACCCCACCGGCTCTGTCAGTTGGGTTTGTCAAACCGATAGTACTATCCACACGTCACCGGCACGAAGTTAATCACTTGTGTTTGTGGGGACTTGTCAAGTGTTAGTACTTAGATAATCCACATCATCACACGTTTTCAAGTATAACAGTTTATGTAAACATGCTTTTCACCCCAAAAGTTCGTAACACAGTTTAGAAAGTGGGGGTCGTGAAACTCACCTTATTGTAGTTTGCACAGAAATTACGTGTCAGATAGTCAAATGTCTCGTTTATAGCCTGATTCCTATAAACGGTATCGTATCGTTAATACTAGTACAGCGTTCAAGCTAAATCGGGCTGTATAGATAATCTGGGTATAGCTGTTAGGCCCAGAACATGACCATAGTCTTAGATTGTGACGTTGTATACTATGAAATGTTTAAAACTGGATTTGGCTCAGTTTCACCGTTTTCCGAGCCTAGCTCAGTTGGTCGTTTATACGTTTCGGGATTAGGTAAGATCATATAAAACTTAAGTAAATATATTGATTGATAAAATGATTTGATTTATAAAAGAACTTTAAGGTTTCGGTGTCTGGTTTGATCGCAGGGTTCGTTTCCGTTTTCATACGGGTTTGATTATACAAAACGCGTACAATCCACCCGAATTGTCCGGAATTCTCGTAAAAAGTTCGTTTTTATCAATATCATTCAAAAATATGATATTTGACCACTTTTGACATTTTGACATACCAGTCAGTCCGTTAAACACAAAACTGCTGGTTTCGTTAAAACAATTATAATTTAAATCTTTAATAAATCATAACTAAATATGTAATTACATATAAATTATGTAAATTTTTGTAAAAATACATTAAGACATGGAGAATTTTATAAAAATATTTCCAGAAATTTTATGATTATTTATTTATTTATAAAAATTCATTTAATAGGTTATAATCATGTAATAAATGGCCCGTTTATATCAAATGACCTCCGAAAAATCCCATAATTTTTACCAAGGACCTCAATGTGACTACATAGCCCCTGCAAAATTCCCAGAACCTAACTATTTTGACAAAATGCCTTTTTGTGCGTTTTTCGGCTGTTAAAACTCGGTTTAACCATGGCTGCACAAACCCTACTTAGACAATTCCAATGATTCCCAAACTTTACCAGTGATCTTAATATCCCATAAAAAACTCCAAAACCAAGTTTCATAATTTTTCAATATGTTTTGCTATTTTTCCCAAATAAACGCCCATAAACGGGAATAAATTCACCAAATATTCTCCGTTTATCGAAAAATTACCAAATTTGAACAGGGACTCATTTATATGATCCCTAATGTCCCTACAAATTTTCACAAGCTAACAACAAGCACGTCACAACCTAATACTAAACAGCCCCTAAACGAGTATTACGGGTTTACCTTGTCGGTTTTTGGTGAATTTTGCTAGCTTAAACGTCTTTCCGGGTCTCGGGTTGCAAACTCAGTATATCTACATATCATATAACATCAAACCAAGCATAAATCATCCATGTAACAGCCTTGATAATTAGGGTTTCGGTTTTGGGTTCAAACCGAACTTTCTAACCGTAAAAACGTTGTATTCATGTTCTAATCCGTGTTTTTGACCAAAAAAGTATATGTTCCAGGTTTGTATACATGTTTAACATCAAAACCTAATTTTACTTGATTTTTAGGGTTTTTGGATGGTTAAACATGTTTAACACTAATCAAAACATGTTTATATGATAATCATATGGATCAAATCTTGCTAAAACTTATTAAAATTGAACTTTACCTTAAGGTTTTTGGAAGAAACTTGAAAGAACAGGTTGGGGAAAGTCTGGACTTGAAAGGTTTATATGTTATAATGAATAAGGATACTTAGAGTTGAAGTTATAAAAAGATGTGTATTCTTTTCTTTGCTGGCCGCTAGCGATCGGGATTCCAAGAGGGCTCTTAATGGGCTGTTTTGGCCCATTAAACTCTACACACAAGCCCAAACATGAAAAGCCCATTTTAAGTTTAGTTCGGGTTCGGTTTTTCGCAAGAAAATTAATTCGGGTATGAGAAATAACGCAAAAACGAGTGTTTTTCAGCTTATTTTTGTAAAATAAGAAAAACGTACTGACTCGTTGTAAAATTCCAAAATATTTTCACGGATGGCTTAGAACATGTCATATAAGTGTTTTATAAATCTTTTTCGGCTTAACGGATGCTACAATGCTTGTTTTGACATTAACGATTGCGTTTAAGCTTATAGCGTATCGATAAACGAAACCTTTTTCGTTTAGAGAGTTTTAAACGTACCGAGGCCTAAGTATCAATATGTTAGCCTCTATAACATATATATAACTCGTATATGACCCCTCAGTATGTATACGGGTCATAATTATTATCGGTCGGTTACTCGTTTAAGCACTACGAATTAACCGATTTGTCGTTTACTTGTTACGTAAAGAATATAGTGTACCTCGTTTTGTCATGAATGTCACAAGAAGAGGGGGAGATAGTAGAAGAAAACGTTGAACACGAGATCCCTGAGGTTGAGAAAGCTGACGTGTGTGTTGAGATGGATGAGACTGAGTGGGAGGAGCAGCCTAGGTGGAAGGAAGGCTGTGCTCATTGGTTTATCAAGACCAAGAAGCCTGCTGTTCCAGCCATGTTCAAGAAAACTTATAACATTAAAGGCTATGCTGAGTCTAAGAAGGGAATCATCTGTTGGATTTATGATGAACAGATCAAGTTGTTTGTGGTGAAGCGTTATGATGGCATTCAATACTTCAAGAGAATGTTGAGATCTTTCAACACGTTGCCGGAATGCGAGGTGAAGGATTTGGCCAGGTTGGGCCTGATAAACAGAAGTGACAACAATATGGCAAGAATGATTGAGAAGATTGTGTGGAAAGAAGGTGTAAAAGAAAAGAAGTTTGAACTATTAAAGCCACAAAAGGGAAAGCTCGTGGAGGATACAGAGAGGGGATTGAGAGTAGATGGCAAGCCATGGATGGTGATGAAGTACAAACCGATCCGATGCATCAAGGAGGTTCCGATGAAGAATATGCCTCAAGATGTGTTGAAGAATCTAAAATGGTGGTATGTTGATTGCCAGACTGCAGAAGCCGTGATGGAAGACGAAGATGAACAAGAAGTGCTGAGGGTGTATGACCCGATGCATCTTGTTAATTTATCGAAAGCTGATTTGCAAGTGTTGAATGAAAAGAAGATATTCTATATTCCTGCTTGGAAGGATGAAGCAAGGAAATATCAGCGAGTAGTCACGGTATGTGTGAGAGAAGGAGTGCACGCATGAAGATACAGGATTACGAGACAAGAGCTGAAAGATCAAGATATGAAGCTACTGCCAAGGGGGAGTCTGTTGGTGCATAGATGTCAGTAGTTCATATGTCTAAAGTCTGTAATCGAGTCTGTAATATTGTTTATATAATTGTTTGTGTAACAGCGAAGTTGTTGACAAGTTCGCTTAGGCGAACTTGTTAACCAAGCGAAGTTGTTGACAAGTTCGCCTAGGCGAACTTGTTGAACGAGCGAAGTTAAGGACAACTTCACCTGAGGCGAAGTTGTCGTGTATTTATATTGTTTAACTGTTTACGGTTTAGATGTTGGTAAGTTAGCGTTTTGGTTGATCGAGTTCAGTTTACGTGAGTCTATTGACGTGAGTCTGTAAGTAACACGGTTCGAGTTATCAATATAACGTGAGTTTTGTTCGTACGTGTGTACGTGTGTTTGTGTGATTATATTCTACGTCCGTAACGATCTACACAGGGATTCCGCACCTGTGTATATCGGGATATCTCGTGTGATCCGTCCAGGGAATCTACAAACATTTCCTTAATTTGGGTGATCATGTCATATGCCCCATGGTTCTCAAAATCCTTTTGGATCTCGGGAATCATTGTTCTCAACATGAGGCAAGAAACTTGCACCGAATCCTCGGTGTATTTCAACTCATCGTTATAGGCATCCAAGTCGTCAACATTAGGTTCATCAGGAATAGGATCGTCCAACATATAGGATTTATTTTCTTGCTTGAGAACTATTCTCAATTTTCGATACCAATCCATGAAGTTTTTGTAGTTTGGACGATCCTTGTCTAAAATAGCTCTTAGTGATAGGTTATGCACGGGTGGGATAATTGCGTTAGGTGGGTTGTTGTTTGCGGACATCTACACAATTTAACAAAGGTCACTTTTAGTATTTTCGATATCATTAATCAATTTTAATCGTTAATACCCTTTATGTCTCCAAGACAAATAAAGATTAAAATATAGAACCCAACATTACACTCACATAGTAGTTAGGTGACCTTTATCCTACTATTAAATTAACAAGGTAGTCAACGTTTGACGATTGCAACCCTTTGCAACTTCTAGTTTTATGGGATCGGTTAAACATCATATGTTTAGTTGGCATGTTTAATCCCGTCAACACCTTTTTACGTCATGCTTCGGTGACCTTATTCACATGGTTTCCAAATCAAGTCGTGCTACTTACACACACGTCTGAATTTGCACATACAAGTGGTTAGGTGACCTTTATCACACAAATATGGAAAACCCACCTCAAACTCACAAGATTTCTCCAATGTGGTTAGGTGACCTTTATCCCACATTGAGTTCCCAAGTGATTAGAGTGTTGTATAAAAGGATGGTGTTAAACTTGTTTGAAAAGGGATTTAAGTTTTCTAAATTCTATATTGGAAAACTATTTTGTACCTTGCATTTGCATGCATTCAAATGTATGGTACTTTGTTTGAAAACCAATTTTCAAAGTTCCTTATAATAAAACTCATTTTATTGTGAAATCATTAAGCTTTAATAAAACCAATTTTATTATCTAATGATTTCTAAGGAACCAATTTTATGCAAGTTGTTGATTTTAAGTTTTAACAATCCACATGCAAAACAAAATATAAATCAACCAAACAAGCATAAATAAAACAACCACAAGTCCATAACCATAGCCACCTAAAATGACAACACTTATTGATCGAAACAAGTGTGCCAAAAGGTCTCTCCTAAGGGACGAGTATGACACAAGGCATGTATTGGTGAAATCCCACTTGACCTCGCATCCAAATGCTTCAAGTATCCACCTTGTGTTGTGAATCTTCCACTTTCTTTAGGCTTCCATTTGGGCTCCAACTTCAGCTCCTAGCTTTCTTGGGCCTACATGTTTAAGTTTTGGCCATTGGGCTTAAATCCCATCTTGGACAATGATGTCCATTAAGGCCCAAACCAAAACCGTAACCTTGTTGCATCTTCTTTCAAAAAAAATACATCCTAATACATTTTTCTCTAGTAAAAGAATTACAACTAATCTACTAATTATTACAAACCAATATGAAATAAATAAATAGATTATAAACCCAAATGAATGAATATTACAACCATATTGAATAAACCGAATAAATCACAACACAAACACACATACAAAAGGTCATGGCTATGCTATGAACATCCAAATGCACATACAAATATGCAAGGTCCTAGAAGACCAAAATGGTTCCCCTTTTACACATAAAACTTTCGGCCAAGGCTAACCAAACCGAAAGTTTCGGGTTTCTGTCCAAACAAATAATTAATCATCCATGTGACTTAATTCTTCAATATTACCACATGCATGTAAAGTATAAGCTTGAAGAACCAAGGGGTAACCAAAGGCCAAAAAACTTTCGGCCATATGGTGAACCACACCATAAAACCCGAAAATTTTTATATCTATGAAGCATGTATCCGTATAAGCAGCTCTTGATAAGTCATATAAACCCATTTATATGAAAAACTCAGTGGAAAATAAAGTTTAAATCTTGTTAATTTAATTAATATAAAACCGATTTTATATCAAACCCAATGCCCGGATCCATATGCGAAACACATGCTATCAAAACAACCACAGGGTGTTTTAGCATACTACCTTTCAAGATGAAACTTGTAGAGGAAAATGATCTTGAATGGCTAGTCTTCAATGGAGAAGATCCTCAAGCTTGTATACCCCTAAGCCAATAACAAAACACTCTTGATTTGCTAGGATTTCACACTTGAAAAATCCTTGTTGTTCTTCCTTGTTCTTGGCCGAAATTGATGAAGAAGAAAGGAGTTTACTTGCAAAATTGTGTTGTGTGTGTGTGAGAGAGAGAGAGAGAGAGAGAGAGAGGGAGAAAGATGCAACCAATGCACTCTTTTCTTTGGCCAACCAACATGCATTTTTTTGAAAGAGTGTATTAATAAATAGATGAGAGAGAAAGATATTCCCTCCTAAATATTTAAACTCCTTCAAATTAATTACTTATGTTATATTTGTTACATAATAAAAATGTAACATAACATATTGTAAGTAACATGCATCATGTTATTTAACCAACTTAAATAGCATTATAAAATATATTCTCTCTTGATATAAATTATCCATATTATTTATTTAGAAACCCGTTTTCTAAATGTCGTAAGTGTTGATATTTATTTATTAGATCATATCTTAAAATAAATGTCGTGGGTGTTTGTCTAGCTTGTTATTGGGTATGACCCGACTTGGATCATAACGTACTAACCGTATCAACTCTAAACATGTGTCTTGGGAAGACCGATTCCAACAGATTATTCAAAATACACATGGGTATAATTTCTTGGTTCAAAAGATGAAGCCGTAGATATGATCAAAAGTTTTGTAATCAGGGTTGAGAATCAATTAGATACAAGGGTTAAGGTAATAAGTAATGACAATGTGTCTGAGTTTAAGAATGGGATAATGACTGAGTTTTGTCAAGCTAAATGAATATTTCAACAATTCAGTACCCCTAGAACCTCTAAACAAAATGGTGTTGTAGAAAGAAGAAATAAAACATTAATAGAGGCTGCAAGGACCATGCTTGCAGATGGTTATTTTCCTGTAACGTTTTGGGTAGAAGCAATTAACACTGTATGTTATATTCAAAATAGAGTCCTTCTCAACAAAAGCAAGCAAAACTTCTTATGAGATTTTGTACAAGAGAAAATCGTACATAAAGTTTCTCAAGCTCTTTGGATGCAAATGTTCTCTATTAAACACCAAAGATTATTTGAACAAGTTTCAATCAAAGTCATTGGACTGTTTCTTTGTTGGTTATTCCTCACACTCAAAGGCATATAGAGTGTATGTGAAAGATCATTTGAGTGTAATTGAATAATCTAATATCATTTTTAATAAGAATCAGTTCAAAACTGTTGGTGGAGCAACATGAGTGTTTTATCTGGAGAAGTTGATCAAATCCTTCAAAATCTATCCTGAAGATATTGTGGAAAATTCTTATAGAACAAGTGTTCCTGAAGCAGGTTCCTGAAGCAAGTCAGAGTTATTGACATAGTTTTAAGTGAAGGAAAAAGAAACAAGTCATAATTGCCCCAAATGCATTCAGTTTTCAGGTTAATGGCTATCCTTTGAATCTATAGAGATTTAAGGACCAAACATACACAAGTATATGTCCTTCCAACTGGGCAAATGACATAATTTTCAGCAAAAACAACTACTTGAGACTTTTCTTTAAAAATCCTTCTTTTAAGCTTCTTAAAAGCTTGAACTGAATAATCTTATCATATCTCTACAACATTAATCAACTTGCTCATGTTTTGACCAAAATATAGTATTTATGAAAAATTCATTATAAAATTCATTGAATCACTTAATTTTGACATAAAACACATTTTGACACAAACAGTTGCATCACACACTCAAATCTTAATCATTCTTATCATCATCAAGAAAAACAGACTGTACTAACATTCAATGTCTATCCTATCTTGACATCATCAGAAGATCAGATTAAGAAAATATTCAAGTAACCATAAACATGTGATTACTCATGACATCATATAAGTATTCAATTTCACCTAAACAGATCAAACTACTTATCATAACATCAGATCAGTTAACATGATAGTCAAGAATTATCATCAATTTCAAAAAAATTGCACAGATAGTTACTTAAGCACCTATCAGTTAACTTCAAGCTTGTGACATAATCAAAACATATTCAATCAACATTTAGTTGAAACACATTCAATATGTGTAATCTCTAATAAAATAATCAGTTATCACAGAGAGACACACATAGAAACAGTTATGTCACATAACATTTAGCATACTCAGTAACATATTCAGCAACATATTCAGCAAGTGTAACCTCTTCTAAAATATTCAAGTAGCACATAGAGGTACCCAACCAAGCACACATCCTTAATCAGATTTCATCAGAGTTGATCATCCCCAGAGCTTTCAAAAGAAAGTTGAATCTGGTTATATCAAGTGGTTTGGTGAATAAGTCAGCCAAATTATCATTTGTATCAACTCTTTGCATTTCAATCAAACCTTTTTCACTGCAATCTCTGATGAAGTGATGTCTGATTTCAATGTGCTTAGTCTTAGAGTGTTGCACAGGGTTCTTAACAGTAAAATATGCAGCAGTATTATCAATAAGAATAGGGGTGTTGAGAAAATTCAAACCATAGTCCAGCATCTGATTTTGAATCCAGAGAACTTGTGCACAGCAGGCAGATGCAGCAACATATTCAGCTTCGCAGTGGAGATTGATACTGTAGTCTGTTTCTTGCATTGCCATGACACCAGCCTTTCTCCCAAAAACTGGCATCCCCCTGATGTTGACTTTCTACTCATATTGCATCCATCATAATCACTGTCTGTATATGCAATCAGATCAAAGGATTGGTTCTTTGGATACCAAATCCCTATGTCTGGTCTTCCCTTCAAGTATCTGAATATTCTTTTAACAGAATTCATGTGGGAGACTTTTGGATTTGACTAGAACCTAGCACACACACACACAACAAACATGATATCTGGTCTTGTTGCAGTCAGATACATCAGAGATCCAATCTTGGCTCTGTATTCATGCTCATCAACTGACTCCCCCTTTTTATCAGCTATCATCTTTTCTTTGGTGTCCATTAGAGTTGAAGCAGTCTTGTAATCATGACAGTTGAACTTATTCAAAATGTCCTGAAGATACTTAGTTTGGTGAATGAGGATCCCTTCAGTCTTTTGTTGAACTTACAGCCCCAAAAAGAAGTTCATTTCACCCATGGAACTCATGCTGTACTTGGACTTCATCACCTCTTCAAACTCCAAACACATATTTTCATTTGTAGATCCAAAGATGATATCATCAACATAGACTTGTAAAAGCAACAAATCTGAACCTTTTCTTCTGTAGAAGAGTGTCTTGTCAATGGCTCCCCTTGTGAAACCATTTTCAAGTAAATGAGTTGATAGCTCATCATACCATGCTCTAGGAGCCTGATGCAATCCATAAAGGGCTTTGTTTAACTTATACACCCTGTTTGGATACATGGGATCCTCAAAACCTGGTGGTTGAGCCACAAACACTTCTTCATCAATCTTTCCATTTAGGAATGCAGATTTAACATCAAGCTGGAATACTCTTATGTTCTTTGAGGCAGCATATGCAAGGAAAATTTTTATGGCTTCCAGTCTTGCAACTGGTGCAAACACTTCTTCAAAGTCTATCCCTTCTTCTTAAAGACATCCCAGTGCTACAAGTCTTGCTTTGTTCTTAATCACCAAACCCCTTTCATCCCTTTTGTTTCTGAACACCCATTTGGTTCCAATTGCATATCTGTCATGTGGCTTTTCTACAAGATCCCACACATGTAAATCTCTAAACTGGGCCAATTCCTCTTGCATAGCCTCTACCCAACTATTGTCTTTTAATGCTTGAGCAATTGTCTGAATACTTTTAATATTTGATTTACAATTGTCTGAATAAGCGTTTTTCAAGTAAACTTGACTATTTGCTTGTTTTTTTATCTCATTCGAGTAAACTGTGCATATTTTCGAGCATACTTGATAAAATATTGATTTACTTAAGTTTTGATTATATCTGAATTCTTTTTTTTTTAATTGAAAGTGTTTTCGAGTAAACCTTTTTTATCGAGCAAACTTTATGCTTCAAGCACACTTGTATATTATAGATTTAATATCTCAAGTGTTCTTCAAGCATACTTACAAAGTTAAAGTGTTTTCGAGCTAACATTGTTTCTCGAGTACACTTTATGCTTTGAGCACACTTCTATGTTAAGAATTGACATTATAAGTGTCATCAAGCATGCTTTGTGATGTTAAAGTATTTCTAGTAAACTTTGTTATTCGAGTATACTTGATAGTATATCTCTGAATAATGTTAACTCTTTGCTTGTTAAAGTAAATTCGAGTAAACATCAGTGTGATAGGGTATTTTAGTAAGGTTTGACATTTAGGAATATTTCTAAGTTACTAGGAGATCTTCGTTGATTTCAGGCAAAGTTGAATATTTGAACAAATATACTTGATTATGTGGCTTACGATTAATTTCTCAAGCAATCTAGTATATTCGAGTAAACTTCTTTCATTTTATTCACTTAGTATATATCTATTAACTTTCAAAACGAGTAAAATTTGGAATCGAGCAAGCATTGATAAAATAATTTATCGAGCAGGCTTTGTGCTTAAATAGATAAAATCTGGGTTTTGGCATTATCATGTACTAAATGACAATAATCACTTAAAACCAACTTTCAAATGCACAATGGGTATAATATAAAAGAAGGACTTAGAAATAATTTTCATTTACCTTTTCCCTCTCTCTCTCTCTCTTCTATTATACCAAACTTGATCGCGACCTAAGTTACCCAAACGTTGCTCTTTAATTCACTCTGAATATTATCACCCATCTAAATTTCGACTTGGTAAGCTTTAGTTGAATGATTTTCAACACTCTTTATAGGAGTTTAGGTTTTTAATTTTCAATTTTACTAACATCTCTGTTCTATATGTAGGTTATTATATTTTTGAAGAACATAAATGGCTTATAAGTTTGAGAAGAAGCACAACATGTGTGTGTTTCTCCAAATTACAGAGGAGAATCGCCAGTTGGAGCTGATGATTAACTGGTTAAGACGCTCCAACCTGAGGTTCGCGTTGACAGAAAGCACAATAATCTACTTACATCATCATCTGAATTTTTGGAGATGCACAACTCGTTGATGACGTTAATGGGAGGAGAATCAAAGCCACTGTGAAGGGGAAGGAGGTAGAAGTCGCAGAGCGCCTGATTAGATCAAGCCTCCAATTGAACGATAACCTTAATGCCAAATGATCTTATTCCCTGCAGCGATTATTAAGAAATTTCAAGAGACTTTGGGATATCAAGGAAACATAAATGAAGGTCAGTTTCAGAAGGGGATGTTTTTCGTTGATCTTCCATTTCCTAATTCACCATATTATTCAGAGTATGACGCCAAGGAGAGGGACATGGACCTTGATGAGCAGGGAGATAGCTACTACAACTGTTGTTGTGTTATATGACTAACCATTTAACTTTTCAAGGATGATCTTTGAAGGTTTGGTTACAAATGTGAGGAAGGAAGAGGATGACAGGTTCTTGATGTATCAAAGATTTTTGCAAATAATTTTTAACTTCTTGCATCCTGAGCTGCCAATTGCATGAAACACACATGTGTTACAAGATCCTAATGTCTTCAGAAGGATCAACAGGTTAGGACCAACTAGTTAATTTAATCCGAAAGTGGAGTTTGATATACTTCCATAGTTGGTGAATATTGATATGGAGATTTTGGATGTTCATGCTTCACCTGTGATGAGCAGGGAGGTTGAGAGTGATGAGGAGGATGATGAGAGTGAGTCTGATGATGATGATGATGATCAAGCTGATGGAGGAGATAATGATGTGAATGATGATGCAACACAAGTTGAGGGGGAGGCAATTCATGATGAAGCTATTTCAAATATTGTACAACAAGTTTCAACCCTTACACCACCTATATCACCACCACCACATTCACCACCTCACTTCCCACAAATGTTTGAGCCAATCATTCCATCACCACCACCTTCACCCCAAACCCAAACACGAACTGACCTAGAACCTTATATACCTGAACTTAACCCTTCCCACCTCATAAAGCAATCAAACACACCATACCAGTAACCAACACACTGACTAAACATTGACCAACACAATATTCCTTTATCACCAGCCACCCAAAGCCATAACCCTTTAATCTGTACCAACAACCCTTTACTCCACACAAGCTCCCAAGTTACACAAAGCCCAATTCACCAAAATCAGCCAACCCAAACTTCTACATCTTCTGAATTTGTCCCTTTCACCCTATATCCAATTTCACCTTATGGTTTTTTGAAAAGGAAATATGATCTTATTGTGGAAAACTGTGATTTAAGGATAGAAAATATTGAGCTGAAGAAAAGGAACAAGGATTTGGAAACACAGCTGCAACATGCATTGAATAGAATTCAAACCTTGGTGTATGAGGTTGAGAAGACCTCAGATGCACCAAAACATGGAGAAAATATCTCTGTTACTGTTGGTGATAATTCCCTGAAACTTGAACAAAAACGTCTTCTGGACCGAAAGCGAATTCCGACTAGAAGATGGAGATATAGATAAGTCAAATAAACTTGACTAAAACACCCTTAACGGGCCAGGATCAAATTGACCAATGAAAGTCCCTCATTCGGTGAAATTGATTGAGTGCTTTTGTTTATTGAATAAAAGAATACAATATTAAAGAAGACAAATTACCCAAAAGAGAAGAGGTACTAAGAAGAAATCGAGGTCAATGATGTCTTGAACTTCAAAGTCAACAAGCCTTGAACAAACTTGTTAAATTGATGGAGATTAGGATGGCTGAAGGAGGGAATTCATGTGAGATAGCTTGATGAAAGCCAAGAGAAGTGTTTTACGGTTTAGGGGAAGTATTAGGATGAATCATACGGAGGTCTTTTGATCAATTAATCGATTAAGGAAACCGAATTATGCATTAATACCCAAAACAGGTCTTTTGATTAATATAATCTCAGGGAACTAGTGAGGAATCAAACTGCACATCATAATAAACTAAATTATTATTCTTGGGGCTCAAAATATGTGATTTGAGCTTGATTAGGATTGATTTAGCACATAAAATGAATTAACGTACCAAAATACAAACCAAATCTTTGCAGGTTACATGTCGTGCCGCTTGGCCAAGTTGGGCAATCCTCCCCGCGCGGCGTAGCCTTGGAGGGTGTCTAGAACCTTTCTAACTTATCATTTTTAGTCCTTGTAGTTCAAAAAATGCATGTTTAAGCGATTTTAAGCAATTTTAAAGGTTTGTAAGAATTGTTTGACAAGTTAGTTAAACGAATACGAATTAAATTAAATTACGAATACGAATTAAATTACGAATACGAATTAAATATATTCCCAAGTTAGTTAAATGAATACGAATTAAATTACGAATAATCCAAGATGTTACAGTAGAGGCCATAGCTTCAGTCCAAAAACTTCTCGGTAGCTGTGAGTCGAATTCGATATGTCGGTATTCCACCTTCCTTCCCACTCATATACACCATCTATCCAATTCAATCACCACCAAATTCTAATAACATGGCTCATGCAATTTCAATTAGACTTCTATTCTATCATTCAACGACCCCATTTTGTTGTTGAGTGTAGGGTGCACTAAACTCATGACGTATACCATGTTCATTGCAATATTCAATCATCTGGTTGTTCTTGAACTGGTACCATTATCCCTTCGAATTCTTCTAATCGGCAGATTATACAACTTTTATAACTTCTTGAAAAGTTTCATTAAGCTCTCAAACGTCTCGTCTTTTGATTACCAACGAGAACCTTGAGTAGTCATTGGTAACCACAAGGCAATAGAGTTCACCAGTGATACTTTTGACATTAACAGGTCCAAACAAATCCATATGGACTCTCTCGACACATACATCACTCCCATCGTCTGAGCTATGCACAAATTTTCAAACTTGAAATCATTTGAATATGGGAAAAATGTCTAAGTATCATTCGGTGGAGTGTTAATTTCCATATTCAACGCCTTTACAAACCCTTCAGGTTTCTTTGGAATATAAGGATTCCAAATTGGAGGCGGAACTGAATGATAACCTAAGCCATTTCGCTCATTCCCAACACCAACACAAGATAAGCCCATAAGATGATGCCTTATAACTCTTAAGTTTTAGATCAACACGTTCAGTTTCAATCTTTACAGATTATAACTCTTGCTTAGGAGCAGCATTTTAATCAATATGGCGATTTATGGAAATTTGTTAATCTTCTACGGTATGCTTAAGCTTGAGAATTGTTTTCTCATCATGCATAATCCTGTCCCATAAGGTTTTTTCACATTTTTACAATCTATAATAAGCCTCTTTTACCTTTTTAAAATTCGTGAAAATGTTATCATAGTTTGTTTTGAGTGTTTTAATTTTATAGTCCTTAATTTCACACTCCTCACAACCTAGTTCACATTTTTTACATTTAAACACATTAAATGAGAAAATACCTGGTTTTCCATAAAAGCATGTTGATTAGTCAATTCAGCTTCATCCAGTTTCCCATCTTTTGGTTATTCCACATCCTGAGCTAGAATTTTTACCACCTCATTCATCCACATCATCCTCTCCAAAATCAATCTTGTCATGTGGCATTTATTCTCCATTGAACCAACCTGCAAACTTCTAATAATATCAGGCAAATCATAGATTGAAATAAAATAAAAGGGATATGATGAATCCTGTCTATGTTGGTGGTTCAAATTTCTCATATTCTTCAGCAATTTCATCAATAATGTCTTTCAATAATGACATCATCTTCTCTGCTTTCCTCAACCTTCAATTCTTCTATCACCACAACATCTGCAACTACCTTTTCAACTTCTTTAGAAACAGCCTCAAAAATCTTTTCCTTGCCAACTTCGTCCTTAATCAGCTCAGCCACATTTGCATGTTGAACATAGTTGTTCCATATGAACCCCTTGTTTAGTTGAGCAACATGATAAGCTTTGGAAGTTGATGCTTCAAAAGGTTTCTTCCTGGGATGTAACGATTCAGCATGGTTTGTAGAACTTTGGTGATAAATTGTTTGTCTGTTGTAGTCTTTTCGAAACGGTTTAGCATTGTTGTCACCCACCTCTTTTTTTGTACATTCCCTCTGGAAGTGCCCTTTTTTCTTGCATTGAAAACACCTCACCTCAGATTTTTCAAAACCCAGTTTTGATGAAGTACCATCCAAACAGTTCTGGTCGGTGATCTCCCTCAATCTTTGAGACCTCTGAATAAGACTTGCCATACACCATCTTATGTCCAACATTTCCATCTCTTCTGGGTATATATGACCACAGTCCTTTTTGGTCATGTTGAAGTTCCTGTTTCTCCCCGCAATAAAACACTCATATGACTCTAGGATGGATCCCAGAAATGCCATTTTTAGCTGTTAGACCATTGTTATTCTTGATGTTTACAAAAATGTTGCATTGTAGAACATCGGGATTTTGGCTTTGAGATTTAGATGGTTTAGTGTTTTGAAAAGGTGACATTGTTTTAAAATAACTGCTTGAATATTGTGGAGTTTGTGATCCACCCTACTGATTTCCACTAAATGCAGCTCCCTAGGTACAATAAGCAATTTGGATTTTTGATTTTGAGATACCACCGATTGAGAACTCTTGTAGTATAAACCAATGTCTTGTGAAGAAGACGAACTCTTCATCTTCTCCTTTTTCCTCAACTCCAACTCTTGGGCTTCTAGCTTTTAAATGAAACGTGCTAGATTGAGTCTAGCCTAAGCCACTGGATTTGAGTGTTGGATCATAAAAAAGGTTTCCCAGTCATCAGGCAATGCATAAGCCAGTTTGCCAATGGACTTATACTATGGCTTATTAATTCCCAATCTTTTCATGTCGTTCACCAGATGACAATATATCTCAATCAGTTAAGCAAAGATTCACCCTTCACCATAGTGAAAATACCAAACTCCTTTAGCAATTCCATCTTTGACTTTCTCATGCCATGATTAACACTGTCTTTGTTAAAAAGAGCTTGACAAATTGAGTAGCTAGACCTGTTATGCTGAAGCAATTGAAAGATTTCAGCGTTAATCGCTTGTTGGAAAAGATTAAACACTTTTTTCTCCCTTAGGAAAGTTGCCATGTCAACATCCGAAATTTGGAAGAAGAGATAGTTGGTACCATTCTCATTTTTTGGAATGATGTACTCCTCTTCGGCAGCAAGCCATGTATCATAATTTCCGGCTTGAACATGTGTTTCAAACATATCTACCAAGTTTGGATAGTCTTCCATTTTGAGAAGCTTTAGCAGCTTGCTAGACGTACCCATCTCATTCTCTATGTTCAGATTTGGTAGTAGGGTTGACAGTTGCGATAAAAAAAGCACTTATATCTTCCATTTTGCAAAAATAAAAAGCAAACACTAGAACAATCCAACTCTTATGTCCGTATATGTCTGTCCCGTATAAGTACCTGGACGTATAAGTCCACAATCACGCTTCCCAATGATCCGTATAAGTCTTAAAGAATAAGTAATCAAACGTATATGTCGGTCCTGAATATATCACTTAATCACTCACACAATCAATGTCGCAACCCACACGGTTAAGTGTTGACAAGAAGGTTAACGACTTGCTATTTAGGGTAAGAACAGTAGTGTATTAATGGAGGAATCACTAAAACACTAAACGTTGCTCACTCGCCAAAAATGTAACAAACACACACTGTAACTCAAAAGATTTTCATTAATATAAAGTCAGATACAATTTTAGATCATTTAGGATTTCAAAGTGGAATGTATTGATTTTAAGGCGACTATCCGTACGAGAATATGCCAACCGTCAAATTCACTATCATAAGAAAGGTTCAGGTGTCATGGGCGTGCCCTAAGTTATTCCTTTTATAGGCCTACCATGACGTCTGACATTCCTTTTAGAAACCCTAATCATTAATACATAATCGAGCAAACCTGGTAACCAAAGTGTGTTGCGGAACAGTTCTCCGGGTAGACTTTACTTAGAATATTTTTCTGTTGGGTTTTAACAAGATTATCAAAGTGATAAAATCCCTATTTTACCAAAAACGCAGCGTATATAAAAGTTTTAAATCTTGTTAATATGATATGTATAAAACCAATTTTAAACATGCAAAACCCAAACCCGGATCCAAATACGAATTACACACTATCAAATACATGCATGTCACTATAAGTCCATGAATGTTACTACTACCTTTCAATATGACAAAACTGGGTGAAAGAGATGATGATTGAAAGGTAAGAACTTGAATATGAAAGCTCCTCAAGCAAGCATACCCCAAGCTTCAACAACACACCACTTCTAGCTAGGATTTGCACTTGAAATTTTCTTCTTCTTTTCTTATGTTGGATGAAAATACCCAAGAGAGGAAGAGAGAAAAGTTTACTTGGAAATTATGTGTGTTATGAAAGAATGAAAGAGAAAGACTTGGTTTTATTTAAAGGTATTTTTCTCTCCACCAATAATAACCATTGCATGTCTCCACTCACCTTGCATGTCTCCACTCAAACATATAATAATATTACATTTGAAAGAGTTATTATCTTTTTTTTCTTTTATAAAACTTTAAACATATATATATATATATATATATATATATATATATATATATCCATACATATATATACTTTTATAAGTTTATAACTTATAACTTATAAAACCTATTATATGTTAAGAGACATGCTTGGTTATTATTATTCACATATTGTTATTTAACCAACTTAAATAACACTATGTAATGTTCTTTCATAAAACATAAATCATCCATATGATTTGTTTATTACACAAGTACATTTTATTTAGAAACCCCTTTCCAAATAACTCAAGTGTTAATATTCATTTGTTATGATCACATCATATATGAACGAATATTATCGGTGTTTGTCTAGCTTGTTATTGGGTATGACCCGACTTGGATCATAACGTACTAGCCACATCAATTTAATATGTCTCTTGGTCAGACCGAGTCCAACAATCTCCCACTTGCACAAGATACATAGAAGATTGATGCAAGTAGCAAATACCGCCTAACTACGGTTTACTACCCCTAATACGTATGACGAAGTGCCATTCAATAACATCATCCCTTTCAAGTCCCATACTTGAAAATGATTTAGGTGAAACTATCATTTATCCTTTTGCCACAAATGTCATGTTAAATCCAGAGACACAGAGTGATCATTCTCTGTTGATTTTACTTGTCAGGCCTTAGACATTTAACTCTCAATTGACTACATACGTCTCTCACTATCACCTTGTACTATACTTGAGCTTAGCCTTATGTACTGACATATTTCAGAGCAGCGAAGAACTAAGTCAAAGCATAATAGTCGATGAATATCAAGACCCAATATGTATCTCAGGTCGGAGGATACTATGAAGTTTGCCTTTACTCAAATTTACTTATGATCACAAATCCCAAGGATTCCATGCAGTAAAATTGAGAGCGGGTCAGTCCAATATTTATCCCATAAATATCTATGAACCTTGGCAGCAACCCTTTGCTATATTCATGCCTCATGAATATCTACCAATCCAAGTTCATAATAGTCTTACTTTCACATTTGTTCCCACAAATATGAACGACTACGGACGTTTAGAATAATTCAAATTATTCACGGATTTAAACATACTAAAATGGAACATAAATCAAGAACATGACCA
The DNA here is from genome assembly GCF_021521415.1 of Bidens hawaiensis. NCBI lineage: Eukaryota > Viridiplantae > Streptophyta > Magnoliopsida > Asterales > Asteraceae > Bidens > Bidens hawaiensis. The sequence goes on from NW_027495862.1 coordinate 125,714, forward strand.
TAACCAAAACCATATGATTGAGTTAAAATAAAATTGTTCCAGTATCCAAATACAAATTTTGATCAAATCCAATCACTAGAATATCGAAGTTCTAAGGCGCAAGTATGACTCCCATGCTTCGGCCTTTCAAGGAGTTTCGTGAGTGGGTCCGCAATGTTTTGATCAGTGTGAACTTTGCGAATACATATCTTTCCTTTTTCAACTTCATCCCTTATGTAGTTGAATCTCCGCTCAATGTGCCTAGTCTTTTGATGTGCGCGGGGTTCCTTGATTTGAGCAATCGCACCCTCGTTGTCACAAAAGATCTCTAGAGGGTCCTGAATGGTACGAACCACTCCTAGATCGGCAATGAAATTTCTAATCCATGCAGCTTCTTGAGTTGCCAGGGAGGCGGCGATGTATTCAGATTCAGTGGTGGATAAAGCTACCACGTCTTGTTTTGCACTCTTCCATGAGACAGCACCACCATTGAGAACGAAAACGTATCCCGATTGTGATCGAGAATCATCTCGATCAGTTTGGAAACTCGCATCAGTGTAACCCTTTACAACGAGTTCCTCCTCACCAGAGCCATATATTAGAAACATATCCTTAGTCCTTCTAAGATATTTCAATATGCTCTTAACAGCCATCCAATGGCTAGTTCCCGGATTTTGTTGGTATCGACTTGTCATGCTCAAGGCGCGTGACACATCCGGTCTAGTGCAAATCATGGCATACATGATGGATCCTATAGCAGATGCATATGGGATACCACTCATTTTGTCTTGCTCATCCTTTGAGCTTGGACATTGAGAAGCACTCAACATCGTTCCTCTTTGAATAGGTACCAAACCTTTCTTAGAGTTTTCCATCTTGAACCATTTCAAGATCTTGTCAATGTATGCACTTTGATTCAAACCTATCAACCGCCTTAATCTATCCCTATAGATTCTTATTCCCAGAATATAGGCGGCTTCACCAAGATCCTTTATGGAAAAACAACTTCCAAGCCAGGCTTTCACACCTTCCAAGGTTGGAATGTCATTTCCAAACAGTAATATGTCATCGACATATAATACCAGAAAGGTTATGATGCTCCCACTAGCTTTCTTATACACACAAGCTTCATCAGCGTTTTTGATGAATCCAAATTTCTTAACTTCATCATCAAAACGGTGATTCCAACTTCTGGATGCTTGTTTCAATCCATAGATTGATTTCTTCAACTTGCATACTTTGTTAGGATGTTGTGGATCGACAAAACCTTCAGGCTGAACCATATAAACATCTTCATTAAGATGCCCATTTAGAAAAGCAGTTTTAACATCCATTTGCCATATCTCATAGTCATAATATGCGGCTATGGCAAACAATATCCTTATAGACTTTAGCATCGCCACGGGCGAGAAAGTTTCATCAGAAACAACCCCTTGAGTTTGAGTGAAACCCTTTGCTACAAGTCTAGCTTTATAAGTATCCAAGTTTCCATGCATATCAGTTTTCTTCTTGAAAACCCACTTACTTCCAACCAGCTTGGAATTTAGAGGTGGAGCAACCTAGTCCCATACTTGATTGTCATGCATGGATTGCATCTCAACATTCATGGCTTCTAGCCATTTGTCACAATCAGATTGCGACATTGCATCTCGGTATGTGGTGGGTTCATCCGAATCAACCACGTAGCATCCATCCATGAAAAATCCATATCTCTCAGGTGGGGTGCTAACTCTACCAGATTTGCGAATGTTTTGTGTGTTTTGATCAACCATTTGATCATCCTCAACAACCTCTTGTTGATTGCTAGTGTCAACCAAACGTGTATCGGCTTGTAGTTCTCGATCCTCTTCGAGTTCTACAGTTCTATCAGTTCCTTCCATAAGGAACCTTCTTTCCAAGAACTTAGCCTTTCGAGCTATAAACACTTTATGCTCGCTTGGATTGTAGAAATAATGTCCCATCAAATCCGTGGGATATCCTACAAATATACACTTAGTGGATCGACATTCAAGTTTGTCAGGTGTGTAGATCTTAACATAAGCCTCACAACCCCATACCTTCAAATATGAAAATTTTGGAGCCATTCCATGCCATATTTCAAAAGGTGTCCTATCCACTTTCTTGGTTGGTGCCATATTTAAAATACGGGCAGCAGAGATCACAGCGAAACCCCAAAATGATAGAGGTAATGAGCTTCTAGCCATCATGGATCGAACCATGTCCAATAAAGTTCGATTCCTCCTTTCGGACACACCATTATGTTGTAGTGTTACAGGTGGAGTAAGTTGTGAGACAATCCCACAACTCCTAAGATGTTCTAGAAACGCATCATTGAGGTATTCACCTCCTCTATCGGAACGTAGTACTTTGATTGTTTTGTTGAGTTGATTTTGTACTTCATTTTGGAAGACTTTGAACATTTCAAAGGCCTCATTTTTGTGTCTTAACAAGAACACATACCCATAGCGACTATAATCGTCGGTAAAGGTAATGAAGTATCTTTCACCATTTCTTGTCATTGTCCTAAAAGGTCCACATACATCCGAATGTATGATACCTAATAAGTCTTTCGCCCTTTCATTTGTTCCATTAAATGGTTCTTTGGTCATCTTTCCCAATAAACAAGATTCACATTCATCAAATGAATCAACATTTGATTTCAAAAGACCATTCTTTCGAAGTGTATGAATACGATTATTGTTTATGTGACCAAGACGACAATGCCAAAGAAAAGTATTACTCAAATCCATTTTGAGTCTTTTGGTGTTAGCTTGGTACAACGAGTTATCAATGTATGAGCCATCATGAATTAATTCATAAATGCCATAAAACGGCATCGCTTTAAAATAAAAGACATTATCCATGAAAACATAAATACCATTATCAACAAACATAAAGTCATAACCAGATTGTCTTAATACAGAAACAGAGATAATATTCCTAGTCAAACTAGGGGAATATAAAATGTTTTTGAAAACAATTTCCAAACCATTTGGAAGCTTTAAAACATATTCTCCTCGGGCTTGGACGTCAACCTTTGCTCCATTGCCCATGAAGAGACTTATATCTCCTTTCTTCACCTCATTTCTTCTTTTGAACCCCTGCAATGAATTGCATATGTGAGTTCCACATCCGGTATCCAATACCCATGTGTTAGAAGAAATAATATTAAGATCAATGTGAATCATAAAAGTTGTACCTGAGGTTTGCCCCGCATCCCTCTTAGCTTTCAACTCCTTGAGATAGGTCGGACAGTTTCTCATCCAATGACCTATCTCACCACAACCAAAGCAAGGATCCTCAGCGCTAACCTTTAGCTTCTTTGGCTTTGGCTCCGCCTTTGCCTTTCCATTGAACCCCTTCTTGACCTGCCCCTTACCAACGGCAACCTTTGCTTTTGGTTCCGGGTGATGCCTTTTCTTTGAGCCACCCTCATTGATCGCAAGAACGGGTAAACCTTTTTACCCATGCTGGCCTCGGCTGTCTTAAGCATTGCGTGAAGCTCACCAATGCTTTTGTTCCATCCATTCATGTTCTAGTTCATGACGAATGTCTCAAACCTTTTAGTTAAGTCATTTAGGATTAAATCCGTGGCTAACTCTTTTGAGACGGGACAGTTAGGCCGTTCAAGCCGATCAATGTGGCTCTTCATCTTAAGTACATAAGATGAAACAGATTGGGTTTCTTCCATATGACATGCATGAAGCGCTCGAACCGTTTCGAATCGCTCAACTCGAGCTTGATTAAGGAACATTTCCTTAAGTTGGGTTATCAAGTCATACGCCCCATGATTCTCGAAATCCTTTTGGATCTTGGGAATCATTGTTCCCAACATGAGGCAAGAAACTTGCACCGAATCCTCGGTGTATTTTAACCAATCCGCATAGGCATCCAAGTTATTGACATCGGGTTCATCGGGAATAGGATCGTCTAAAATATAAGACTTCTTTTCTTGCTTGAGAACAATTCTCAAGTTTCGATACCAATCCATGAAGTTGTAAAAGTTTAGACGATCCTTATCCATAATGGATCTTAGTGATAGATTATGAACGTCTGGGATAATTGCCTTCGGTGCGTTGTTTGCGGCCATCTAAAGAATTTTAACAAAGTTCAAATTAGTATTTTCGATGTTAATAAAATTTTAATCTTTAATACCCTTTAAATGTCTCCAAGACAATTATTGATTAAAATCTAGAACCCAACGTTTCATTCAAATAGTAGTTAGGTGACCTTTATCCTACTATTCGAATTAACAAGGTAGTCAACGTTTGACAATTGCACCCCTTTGCAACTTCTAGTTTTATGGGATTGGTTAAACATCATATGTTTAGTTGGTATGTTAAATCCCATCAACACCTTTTAACGCCATGTTAAGGTGATCCTATAGTCATGGTTTCAAATTAAGTCGTCCTACTTATTCACACGTGTGAGTTTACTCATACAAGTGGTTAGGTGATCCTAATGCCAAAAGTACTTGTAAAATCACCTTAAGGTCACAAGTTTTCTTAAAAGTGCTTAGGTGATCCTAACTCACTTTCAAGTCTACAAGTGACTTAAGTGTCGTATAAAAGGATGGTGTTTAACTTGTTTTTAAAAAGGGATTTTAGTTTTCTAAATTCTAGATTGGAAAACTATTTATTGTACCTTTCATTTGCATGCATTCAAATGTATGGTACTTAGTTGAAAAACCCATTTTCAAAGTTCCAATTAATAAAACCCATTTTTATTATGAAATCATTAGTTATTAATAAAACCAATTTTTATTACCTAACGATTTCTAAGGAACCAATTTTATGCTAGTTGATTTTAAGTTGTTAAGCAAACCATATTGCAAATAATAAGTAAATCAACCATGCAAGCATAAAATATACACAACCACAAGTTCATAACCATAGCCTCCTAATATTGACCACACTTGTTGACCAAAGACAAGTGTGTCAAAAAGTCTCTCCTAAGGGACCCAAAAGAGCATGCACTTGTGTCGGTGAACTCCCACTTGATTCCGCATCCATATGCTCCAAGTGTTTTACTCCCGATGTTGTGGTCTTCATCATTTTATTTGGGCTTCCATCCATGCATCTTCTTTTACAAAATATATCCTAATACATTTTTCTAGTAAAAGAAATACATCTAATCTACTTATTATTACAAGCCATATGAATGAATAAATAGATTACAAACCCAAATAAATATTACAACCAAATCGAATGAACAAACAACCAACACAATCATTCAACCAAACACAAGGCCATGGCTAGGTTATGAACATCTATTACACATCCAAATATGCAATAATACAAGACCAAAATGGTTCTCCTTTTTGCCTCAAAACTTTCGGCCAAAGCTTAAGCATACCGAAAGTTTCGGGTTTTGTCCAAACAAATTAAACAATCATCCAAATGACTTGGTTTTTCAAGATTAACACATGCATGTAAAGTATAACCTTGAAAAACCATGGGGTAACCAAAACCCCAAAAAGTTTCGGCCAAATGGTGAAACCCACCATAAACCCGAAAAATTTTGGTTCTAATGAAGCATGCATTCGTATAAGCGGCTCTTGATGCCATTGTTGGGTTTTAACAAGATTATCAAAGTGATAAAATCCCTATTTTACCAAAAACGCAGCGGATATAAAAGTTTTAAATCTTGTTAATATGATATGTATAAAACCAATTTTAAACATGCAAAACCCAAACCCGGATCCAAATACGAATTACACACTATCAAATACATGCATGTCACTATAAGTCCATGCATGTTACTACTACCTTTCAATATGACAAAACCGGGTGAAAGAGATGATGATTGAAAGGTAAGAACTTGAATATGGAAGCTCCTCAAGCTAGCATACCCCAAGCTTCAACAACACACCACTTCTAGCTAGGATTTGCACTTAAAATTTTCTTCTTCTTTTCTTATGTTGGATGAAAATACCCAAGAGAGGAACAGAGAAAAGTTTACTTGGAAATTATGTGTGTTATGAAAGAATGAAAGAGAAAGACTTTGTTTTATTTAAAGGTATTTTTCTCTCCACCAATAATAACCATTGCATGTCTCCACTCACCTTGCATGTCTCCACTCAAACATATAAAAATATTACATTTGAAAGAGTTATTATCTTTTTTTTCATTTATATAACTTTAAACATATATATATATATATATCCATACATATATATACTTTTATAAGTTTATAACTTATGACTTATAAAACCTATTATATGTTAAGAGACATGCTTGGTTATTATTATTCACATATTGTTATTTAACCAACTTAAATAACACTATGTAATGTTATTTCATAAAACATAAATCATCCATATGATTTGTTTATTACACAAGTACATTTTATTTATAAACCCCTTTCCAAATAACTCAAGTGTTAATATTCATTTGTAATGATCACATCATATATGAACGAATATTATCGGTGTTTGTCTAGCTTGTTATTGGGTATGACCTGACTTGGATCACAACGTACTAGCCACATCAATTTAATATGTCTCTTGGGCAGACCGAGTCCAACATTTTCTTCACCTAGCAGACTTCAATCCTCTTGACCATAGCAAACTTTGCTCGATATGATCCTACGAGCAAACTTTTTCTTTAGAAATCCATTCAAATCTTTGTTAATTGATAACTAATTGAACAAACCATAGTGTGCTGGTAACACTATAGTTGTGGTGGTAGCATTGTAGCTTGCTCGAAGTTGAACCTTGCTAGAAGAAGTCCTTAGTAACTTTCTTTGTTAACTTCCTTCAAGCTTGTTGTGACCATTGTTTATTAATAATAAACCTTGCTAGATCTTCCAAAGTACTTGATTTCTTTAGCATGGTTTAGCCAAGAGTTTGCTAGAGAACAAACATTGCCTGGCTTGAAGAACAACCTTGCTAGCCAAAGTGATCCCTGCTCGGAATGACACTTAAGAGGAATTCCAAAAGATAACCTTGCACGAAAGGCAAAATACCTTGCTAGGATAAGTGAAAGCTTGCTCGGAGGCCTAAGTGTGCTTGGTATCCATACTTAGCCATTTTCAGAGAGGTTGAGACGATTTCAATCTTCATTTTGTCTTTTCTTGTCTAATCTTTGACCCAACAATCTCCCCTAAATTGGAACACCTCAACTGCACCAAAACACCTCCGTGGTTACATACACTTAGCCAAAATACACATCAAATTTCAAAATAAAATTAAATAGCAAAATAAAAAAATTACAAATGGCAAATTCTGTCTCATGGACATTACACAACAAACCTAAGCTAGAAATATTCTTATCTTCTTGAGCATGAGGCTACTTGTCTTCTTGCCAACGTCACTGATCCAGCTTTTTCTTTAAAAATGATTAATTCCTATTGATGAGCATGATTGAGGGGCAGGTTCCACCTCATAATGTCTCCTAAGTCATCATCATGCAGGAATGTCAAATCTTCGTCTTCATTAATAATGCCAAAGATAAGTCCATAAGAGTTGGGTTCAAAAACAATTTCAGAAATACTTCCATTCCTTTGGACTTCATGGTTTGGCCTTGTCATCTTTCTACTCATACTGATACATTCCATCATAGTTGCAATAGGGTTCTTGCTCTTCATTTCAGACTTGTAGGCATCTTCAGCATACCTTATATCCCTCATCTTCTTCAACCTCTTGTTTCATTCATACTCAGAGAGTTTCCATTTTCTTTTCTTGTTCAGCATGGGGAACCCTCTCCTTGCTTCTTCCTTGAGATGCTTAGATAAGTCATTTTTTTGTCTTCCTGCTAATCTATGTCTGTTATGATAATTAAGCATATTCATAGTAGCCATATCTTCCGGTTGTTCTTGTTGAACTTTGTAAAATCATCATTGAATATAATGTCTCTTAATTAACCATTTTTTTTAAATGTATCAACAAAGTTTTTAGGATAAATCTTGAAGGATTTGATTAACTTTTCAAGATCAAACAGCGATGAAGCTCCATCAACTGTATTGAACTGATTTTCATTGAATATTATATCTGATGATTCAATCACACTCAAATGGTCTTTTACATAGACTCTGTAGGCTTTTTGAGTGTGTTGAATATCCAAAAAAGAAACAATCCAAGGATATAGATTGAAACTTGTTAAGATAGTCCTTAGTGTTCAAAAGTGAACATGTGCAACCAAATGGCTTGATGTAGGGCTTTCTGTTAAACAAAATCTCATAAGGAGTCTTGTCTTTACTTTTGTTGAGAAGGATTATGTTTTAAACATATCAAGCAGTGTTTATTGCTTCTGCCCAAAAGGTAACAGGTAGGAAAGCATCTGCTAGCATGGTCATTGCAGCATCAATAATTGTTCTATTTCTTCTCTTTACAACCCAATTTTGTTTTGGAGTTCTAGGAGCAGTGAATATTTGAAGAATTCCTTTTGCTTTGCAAAACTCATCCCTGAATCTATTCTTGAACTCAGTTCCATTGTCACTCCTCATAACTTTCACCCTTGCATCCAATTGATTCTCAATCCTTGTCACACATCCCTTGATTAATTCAGTAGCCTCATCTTTGGTAATTAGGAAATAAACCCAAGTGTATCTTGAAAAATCATCAATTTTCACTAAACAATATCTCTTTTTGCCGGTACTTGGAACACTCACAGGACTAAAGAGATCCATGTGAAGCATTTCAAGCACTTGATCAATTGTATTTATGAATTTTGTCTTGTGAGATAACTTGTGCTGCTTACCCATTTGACATGAAATGCAATTGTCAACAAGTTTGAACTCCCTTGTAGGTAAACCAATTACATGGTCACGCTTAACAAGTTTGTTCATGTTATTTAAGTTGACATGACAAAGCTTCATGTGCCACAATTTGGTTTCAATTTCAGTGGCCTTTGAAACAAAACAAGTACCTCCTCTTGAAATGGCATCCTTCATATTCAGTTCATATAGATTACCATTTCTTGTAGGCATCATCATAATCATGTCAGGAGGAATTACAAACACAGGTTTGAGAATAAAACAATGAGAGTCATCGAACCCAACTTTATAACCTTTGTGAAATGCTCAAAAGGCTATATAGTAATCCTTCAACATATAACACATTATTAAAAGTAACTTTTCCATTAGTCAGAATCCCTTTTCCCACAATCTTTCTTCCATTATCATCACTCCCAAATGCAACCGGGCCTTCAAACTTCTCTTCATAATTCACAAGTGACCTCTTGTCACATGTCATGTGCCTGAAACATCCATTATCCATATAGCATACTTCATTGACAGGTGTGGACTGTCCCTACACAAATCAAATAAATTGTTCAGTTGGGTAATGAAATGCAAGCTGAATCAACATGCAAATCATCATTGACATGGACAGTATTTGCATTGAAGTTGGGAAATTGTTTAGGATCCTCATAAACTACTTAACCAGTGTCAGAATTATCTGATTCATATCATGTGTCACTTGTACTTCCCAAGTATGGAATGATACTCTTGCATTCTTCTATCACATAATCTTTCTTCACACTTGGTGCAACAGATTGATTCCTTGGAATCCAAAGGAATCCATGGGGTTCATATCCATGTTTCAACAAGAACCTTTAATCACCATTAAGCTCTCTTTGATTCTTTCTTGAGAACACAGCCTTCTTACTTTTCTTTTCTTCTTTTGGCGACCTCTCAGAATCATCAGACTTAACTGACTTGGTGTCTTTGTTAGGAACAATCCTTATGGGTTGTGTATTCTTTTTCACAACAACTTCAAGTTTGATGGGAAGTGTGCTTCTTTTCACTTGGTGGACTACCTTCTTCTTTGCCTTCTCATCAACATCCTTAGTGGTCTTCTCATTCTTCACAATTTCTCCTTTTCTCAAATACTCATCATACTTCATTTTGTAGAAACCAAAGTCTTGTCCAAACTTTGTCTTATTTGGGACATGAATTGGTTTGAATGTAAACCTTTCAGGATAAGAATCAGTGTGACGGCAATATTCATCTCAATGCTTACACCAAACCTTTCCCTTGAAACTTTCACTTGACTTCCATTCTTGAATCTTTCAATTGGTCTTGTGTAACGATTCCGGCAAATCCAGGTATACCCTAGCCGGAATATACTATTTACGTGTTATTTAATATTGATTATATGAGTTATAGCACGTTGATACGAATATATATGGTTCACAGTATGAATCATACTCAATTATATAGTGAATCGTATTGGAATTACAATTAATCAATGATCGGTTATTGAAACCCGAACGAATCGGGAATTTCATCATAGACGAAGTATATAATGTTTAGTGATGTTTACGAAGTATTAATGCTTCTGGATAAGTGAATTATAGCACAGAAAAAGGATTTCGATTTATTGGTACGTCGGTACGATAAACGAAACCTTTAACATCAAACCAAGCAAGAGATGATCAATCAAGCCGAAAAAGATGCGTAATTATTAATAATATGATGTTTTAATGTCATGGTTTAAGTTTTTAAAGTTTTTAAGTCGGTTTTATGTAAATTTTATTTTGACCCGAAAAACGACCATTCTATGCTCGTTTTAAGCCGAATTACGAGTTTAAACGAGAAACGAACTGAGCCAGATTATCCCCAACATTATCCGGATTGCGTAATCCGAATATGTGGCTTAGAATGGATGTGTGGGACCCACCCCACCCCTTAAGGGAGGCCGATCGGCCCTATCCCTTATTATTCATTTCATTTTCTTTTTTTTACCACACTTCACTCCCAAAACTCTCTCAAATCTCTCAAATCTTCAAAGTGTTCATCCAAAATCCACCATTTTTAACCAAGAATTGAAGGTATAATACATGTTTTAAGGCTTGATTCTTGTTTCTAATTCTACAATATTGAGAAAAGGAGGTTTTCATGTGAACAAAGGGTGAAAACCCAAGATGAAACCGATTCTCGTGTGATCAAGGGATGTATACAAGTTATACAAAGGATCTTGATCCAAGTAATTAGTTAAAAGTGTTTAGAATGAATTTTTACGGTTGAAATCTTGTAAAAATGAGTTTCCATGTGAAAGATGGGTGAAAACCCGAGATGAAATCGACTCTTGCATGATCAAGAGATGTATACATGTTATATGAGGGATCTTGGTCCAAGAAATGAGTAAAAAGAGTCGAGAACGGATTTTTACGGTTAAAACCTTTGTTTTTATATAAAAACCGACACTTTGAAAGAAATGGTTTGATTGTTGGTATAGTTTGCTTGGTATAGTGTTATTGTGCTTGTAAGTGTTGTATCTAGCGGCTAGCAAAGGCTAGAAACCGAGATCCTTGCGATCTAAAGCTAGAAAACACAAGATAGTTCGGTTTTCGGGTATTTATGAAATTTGGACAGATTTTCGTGTGCTAAGAGTCGGGTCACGAAATTTCACAGAGATGATCTACACATGAAAATATGAGATCTGTGAATTTTTGGTAATTTTTGGATAAAAGATGAATATTTGGTGAATTTAATGCTCGGTTTTGGCCAAAAATAGTGAAAAATAGCAAAACATGATGAAAAATTCCGGAAAATTTAAGATAAGCTTTTTATAACATATAAAAGTCACCCACAAAATTTGAGCTCAGTTGGAAAAGTCTAAGTAGGCTTTTCGGTGAAACGAGTTCTAGGGCTTTCTAGCTCGATTTTGGGTGAAAATGGCTTGAAAAATAAGTTTTAAATTCTGGAAAAATTCCAGGAAGTCATGAGGATGACAGAGATCATCCAAGAAAAATTTGGGATTTTTCTAAAGAGTTTTGTTATTTTTGATATATTTAGTGTTTTAATAAGATTTAAAAATATATAAATAAATGTAAATATAGGAAAATAAATCTGGAAAAATTCCAGGAAGTTATGAGGATGACAGAGATCATCCCAGAAAAATTTGGGATTTTTCTAAAGTGTTTTGGTATTTTTGACATATTTAGTGTTTTAATAAGATTTAAAAATAGATAAATAAATGTAAATATAGGAAAATAAATCTGGAAAAATTCCAGGAAGTTATGAGGATGACAGAGATCATCCCAGAAAAATTTGGGATTTTTCTAAAGTGTTTTGGTATTTTTGACATATTTAGTGTATTAAAAAGGTTTAAAAATAGATAAATAAATGTAAATATAAGAAAATAAATCTGGAAAAATTTTGTAAAATTTTCTTTCTGTCAAAATAAGTTTTGTGCAAAATTTCAAGACCCGAGACTAAACGGGTAATTATTTGTGCTAAAAAGAACGTAAAAACAAATATCTAAAGCTTAAAACGTGTAAACCGGCAAAGTTCGCATAAGCGAGCTGACTGGTACACGAAAACTTTAAAAATGGACTATTTTCATAAATCTAAGTAAATTAAGTAAAAATAAGTCATCCGAAAATAATTCGGATGATTTGGGTAATTTTACCCGATTTTACCGTTTCCGGCACCGAAATACCGGAAACGGGCCCCACGGCCAAACGGGGTGTCAAACCGAGCTATAATTTCATCACCTTAACTAAATTGACTGTCAAACTCTAAGCAATGTCACAATCCGAGTCCTTAGGAGTGTCACGGGGTTAACATTGTCCCCGGATCGAGTACAGTACTGGGTTAACAATGTCCCCAGATGTACCGATTAATACGGATTTAGTTTATGGGAATTATATAGTAATGACTAGATATTATATTACAGATCCAGGCACGTAGCTGTTCATTGTATTACCCACAGACTCACAAAAAGGTGAGTTTTCACGAGCCCCTTTTAACGAACTGTTTTAAATATTTTCCCGGGGCGGAAAGCATGATTGTGTTAAATTATCTAAGTACATACCGATCGTATGGAAACACTTGTATATTTTTATATATATATATGGTATGATGCATAGAATAGATAATTGGTTTATCGGGTGGAATTGTTCTGGGGTAACTTAGTTCCCAGAGGGTTATTGGATATATTTCTGGGTTAACAGTGTTCCCAGAGGGTATTGGATATGTTTCTGGGTTAACAGTGTCCCCAGAGGTTACTGGATATGGTTCTGGGTTAACAGTGTCCCCAGAGGTTATTGGATATGGTTCTGGGTTAACAGTGTCCCCAGAGGGTATTTGATATGCGCTGGGTTAACAGTGTCCCCAGGGGTTATTTGATATGTACTGGGTTAATAGTGTCCCCAGGGGTTATTGGATTTGTTCTGGGTTAACAGTGTCCCCAGGGGTCATTTAATGTGTTTTTGGGTTAATAGAGTTTTCATTAACGGGCTTAGCATAATTTCATCATTAACATATGATTTTTATACTGATCTATGGTTTATTTAAATTAGTGAAACTCATCAACTATTCGTAGTTGACCCGTTTTCTTTACATGCTTTCTAGGTATGCCCAAGTTGGAATGATTGATATGTGCTTAACTATCTGTGCTACCTGTTGGAAGCTTGCTGCTCTGTATTTTGTAATGAATATATATTAATGTCTTATTGGTAATATATGTGTGTAACACCTAGACAGTAACGCAACTCGCAACGATGTAATATGTTATAAATTAATGTAGTGGTATTTTCTTTATAAGCAATGCTGTTGATATCAGATGTGTCTGTTGCATCCCGTGTACGTTTCCGCTGCGGTTACGGGGTGTTACAGAACTTGGTATCAGAGCCATTGGTTATAAAGATTTAGGATGTCTTTAAAAGATACCTAAAATATAACCAGTAGCTCAAGTATTATAGGTTCTGAATATCAACTAATAATATATTGTGACGAGATCGGGATGAACTTGGATGGACAAGTGGGTTATTATGGTCCGGAACATAATAACAGACTTGTCTGCACGAGGAAATTCAGGGGAAGTCACGGGGGACTTAAATAGGTAAAATTGGCAACATATGTGTAAATATATGATAATATTATTATGTGGTAAAGTTGTATAAATAAGTATGTGTTAATTTAATTATGAATTACACTATGGAAAGGACTATATGCTTGTTAACTTGTGTGCAGGTAAAAATGTCAAGCCCGCATAGCTTATCTGTAGAGGAGGATCCGGAGGAGGTTAGCCCCGGAAACTCCGGGAGCTTACATGTGTCATCCGACTCCGAGCCTAGCGAGGCGAGTCACAGGAGCTCGAGTCAGTCCTCCCCGGCCTGGATCGTCAGATCCCCTACTCCCCTCGCACCGCAGGCCACCTCTGTCCCTCCGGGATTTGGTCCCCGCCTTACGGCGCGGATCAGCATTCCGCGTGTCCCACCGACCTCTCCCCCACCCCGACCTGCTACTCGTCGGGGAGAGTCCTCATCCCAGACCGAGCCGATGGCTCTACCTGTCTGGGATTTTTCTAAAGTGTTTTGGTATTTTTGACATATTTAGTGTTTTAATAAGATTTAAAAATAGATAAATAAATGTAAATATAGGAAAATAAATCTGGAAAAATTCCAGGAAGTTATGAGGATGACAGAGATCATCCCAGAAAAATTTGGGATTTTTCTAAAGTGTTTTGGTATTTTTGACATATTTAGTGTATTAAAAAGGTTTAAAAATAGATAAATAAATGTAAATATAAGAAAATAAATCTGGAAAAATTTTGTAAAATTTTCTTTCTGTCAAAATAAGTTTTGTGCAAAATTTCAAGACCCGAGACTAAACGGGTAATTATTTGTGCTAAAAAGAACGTAAAAACAAATATCTAAAGCTTAAAACGTGTAAACCGGCAAAGTTCGCATAAGCGAGCTGACTGGTACACGAAAACTTTAAAAATGGACTATTTTCATAAATCTAAGTAAATTAAGTAAAAATAAGTCATCCGAAAATAATTCGGATGATTTGGGTAATTTTACCCGATTTTACCGTTTCCGGCACCGAAATACCGGAAACGGGCCCCACGGCCAAACGGGGTGTCAAACCGAGCTATAATTTCATCACCTTTACTAAATTGACTGTCAAACTCTAAGCAATGTCACAATCCGAGTCCTTAGGAGTGTCACGGGGTTAACATTGTCCCCGGATCGAGTACAGTACTGGGTTAACAATGTCCCCAGATGTACCGATTAATACGGATTTAGTTTATGGGAATTATATAGTAATGACTAGATATTATATTACAGATCCAGGCACGTAGCTGTTCATTGTATTACCCACAGACTCACAAAAAGGTGAGTTTTCACGAGCCCCTTTTAACGAACTGTTTTAAATATTTTCCCGGAGCGGAAAGCATGATTGTGTTAAATTATCTAAGTACATACCGATCGTATGGAAACACTTGTATATTTTTATATATATATATGGTATGATGCATAGAATAGATAATTGGTTTATCGGGTGGAATTGTTCTGGGGTAACTTAGTTCCCAGAGGGTTATTGGATATATTTCTGGGTTAACAGTGTTCCCAGAGGGTATTGGATATGTTTCTGGGTTAACAGTGTCCCCAGAGGTTACTGGATATGGTTCTGGGTTAACAGTGTCCCCAGAGGTTATTGGATATGGTTCTGGGTTAACAGTGTCCCCAGAGGGTATTTGATATGCGCTGGGTTAACAGTGTCCCCAGGGGTTATTTGATATGTACTGGGTTAACAGTGTCCCCAGGGGTTATTGGATTTGTTCTGGGTTAACAGTGTCCCCAGGGGTCATTTAATGTGTTTTTGGGTTAATAGAGTTTTCATTAACGGGCTTAGCATAATTTCATCATTAACATATGATTTTTATACTGATCTATGGTTTATTTAAATTAGTGAAACTCACCAACTATTCGTAGTTGACCCGTTTTCTTTACATGCTTTCTAGGTATGCCCAAGTTGGAATGATTGATATGTGCTTAACTATCTGTGCTACCTGTTGGAAGCTTGCTGCTCTGTATTTTGTAATGAATATATATTAATGTCTTATTGGTAATATATGTGTGTAACACCTAGACAGTAACGCAACTCGCAACGATGTAATATGTTATAAATTAATGTAGTGGTATTTTCTTTATAAGCAATGCTGTTGATATCAGATGTGTCTGTTGCATCCCGTGTACGTTTCCGCTGCGGTTACGGGGTGTTACATCTTGGGGGTTCAATGCCAATAGTTTTCTGAGTTTTGAGACCATCAACGTCAATTGAGAATGGGAAAAATTCTTCAATCTTGATGTCTTTCCTCTCAACTTTACTTTTCACAAATGTTATTCTTTCCAACTTCATTTGCTCTTCCTCCAAGTTTCCTTTATACCTTAACTGCCTTCTCTCATATTCTTCCACAGTTTCAACTTCTCCAATGTCAAATAGTTCTTGACTTGAGAAAACAGGATACAAAAGTATGAATTGATCATTAACAATAGTTTCTTTGGTCTTTTTCTTGTTGTTGTTCTTTATCTTCTTCAAGACTTCTTTGCTTGGTGGCTTTACTGCATTATAATTCACATTAGATTTTTCACAAATGTCAAATGACACATGTTCCATTCTCATCTGTTCATAGTGTTTTCTCATTTTGGGTGTGATCTTTGGTAGAGTAGGGATCTTCCTTGGTAGACTTGAATTGCTTTTTCTTTCATCATTTGAGTCATTATGACTTGAACATATATCACGTGTGTCACTAAAGTCATCCACATTTAAACAATATTCGTCAAAGTCATCTTCTGATACTTGAATCCCTACAGATCTTTCATCTTTCACTTCTTCTTTTACAAAAAACTCTCCATTTTATCAACTTTAACCAAATCATAGTTTTCAAGAAATTCTTCTTTGTCTATGAATACATCTCTAAATTGATTAAGGTATGCTTCTCTTTTCTCCTTGTCAACCTTTAATGAGTGGTTGTTGTTAAATGATGGAGGAACAACTGTATATTTGTCTTCTTCTTTGATTTTGTTCAGAATACCACAAATATTTCTAGTTGATACAAGATTCTTCAAAAATTCATTCTCAACTTTGAGTGTGGTATTTTTCACTTTTCATCAATCACCATTTTCTTCAATCCTTCAATTTATACCTTAACTGTATTCTGTAACTGTCCATGCAGTCTTGTTCAAGGCTTCCGATTCTCTCTTCATAGGTAACATCACGTTCTTCATATACATTTATCATTCTTTGCTTTTTGAAACATTTTCTTTCAAGCTTTCCTACATTCAATTTTAATGATTCAATGGTTTCAACTAATTCAATTGCTGAGTTTAAATGTACTTGAGTTGAAGAAGATCCAGCTTCATTCTTAATTCTAGCCATAAATGCCACATTTCCTTTTTCTATTTCATTGGCAAGATCACTTCAGTCAAATCTACCTTCTTGTTGAGCAGCAACTGCCAAATTTCCTTAGTTTCTGGGTTGATGGTTGACATTATTTGTATTATTGTTTGTAGGAGCTTGTGGAAGGTTCTGGTTGTTGTTTCTTTGATAATTCTGATTTTGAGGAACAACTTGTTGGTTGTAATGTGGTTGTTGTTGAAATTGTTGTTTTTTCTTTGCTGCCGTTTCTGATATTGATACTGGTTTCTTTGCTGTTGGTTCTGATATTGATTATTTTGGAAGTTTCTTGGTTGATTGCATCCCTTTGCAAAGTGTCCTAGTTGTTGACAGTTATAGCATATTGCTTTAGATTTGTCAAAACCTATTCTTTGATTAGGACCTGACACAAGATACCTTCCAGTCCTGTTGAACAACCTCTTGCTTCATAGTGCATAGAAGCTTGCCACTTTAAATCCATGTCCTCCATATCATCAGCATCAATTTGCTCAAGATCATCTTGACCAACACTGGTATGGATCATATTCTTGGTAACAAAAGCGTTATATAAGTTTGTGAACATTGAAAAAAGGGCTTGATACTCATTTCCTTGTCCACCATTACCACCAGCATAAGGTGTATGTCTACTTGCTGTTGAGGCAGAGTCATTATCATCAATTAGCTGGACATTGAACAATTGATTGTCCATTCTGATTACTTGAACTTCCAGCATCAAAGCCTTTTGGAGTGTCACCACCATGTTCACTTTCAGACATCTTTTTGGTATTTTATAAGATAACTTTGAAAAACAAAGAAAAATTTGGCAAACTTAAACAAATTTAAAAACTCAATTTTGAAAATCAATCAGATCTATAGATGAATTCTTCAGATCTGATGTATCTGGTCAGATTAGAGCAAGATCTAGACTAAATATTAAAACTTTAATGTAAATAGGAGAAAGAAAACACCAAATATAGTAGATCTGTAAAGAAATGAAGAACATGACAGCTGACGTCACATATCAATGAAACAGTATTTTGCTGACGTCATTCTTCTTTTTCAGATCAGCAACAGTTCTTCACCCAAACAGCAATAACAATCTCTGATACCACAAAATCAATGTCGCAACCCACACGGTTATGTTTTGACAAGAAGGTTAACGACTTGCTATTTAGGGTAAGAACATTAGTGTATTAATGGCGGAATCACTAAAACACTAAACGTTGCTCACTCGACACAAATGTAACAAATACACACTGTAACTAAAAAGATTTCTATTAATATAAAGTCAGATACAATCAAAAATCATTTAGGGTTTCAGAGTGGAATGTATTGATTTTAAGGCAACTATCCGTACGAGAATATGCCAGACGTCAAATCGCTATCATATGAAAGGTGCAAGTGTCGTGTGTCATGGGTGTGCCCTAAATTATTCCTTTTATAGGCCTGCCCTGACGTCTGGCATTCTTTCTAGAAACCTTATTCATTGATACATAATCATAAAACATATTACAAAAAGATTCTAAGTGTAAAACAGGTCTTCGGGTAAGCTTTGCAGCTTTTGTCTTCATCGTGCAGTCCTGGTAACCAAAGTGTGCTAGGGAGCAGTTCTCTGGGTAGACTTTACTTAGAATATCTTCCATAGAAAATACTCAGCTAGCAGACATCAATCCTCCCGACCATAGCAAACTTTGCTCGATATGGTCCTATAAGCAAACTGGTTCTTCAGAAATCCTTTCAACTTTTTCTTAATTGATAACTTATTGAACAAACCAAAGTGTGTTGGTAACACTGTAGCTGTGCTGGTAGCACTGTAGCTTGCTCGAAGTTGAGCCTTGCTAGAAGAAATCCTTAGTAAATTTCTTTGTTAACTTCCTTCAAGCTTGCTGGGACCACTGTTTATTAATAATAAACCTTGCTAGATCTTCCAAAGTACTTGGTTTCTTTAGCATGGTTTAGCCAAGAGTTTCTAGAGAACAAACCTTGTTTGGCTTGAAGAACAACCTTGCTAGCCAAAGTGAACCCTGTTCGGAATGACACTTAAGAGGAATTCCTGAAGATAACCTTGCCCGAAAGGCAAAATACCTTGCTAGTATAAATGAAAGCTTGCTCGTAGGCCTAAATGTGTTCGGTATCCATACATAGCCATTTATAGAGAAGTTGAGAAGATTTCAATCTTCATTTTGTCTTTTCTTGTCAAATCTTTGACCCAATAGTATATCTCAATCAACGTATAAGTCTCTTAACGTATATTTCAAGAACTTGCGTATAACTCCAAACTAACGTATAAGTCATTTATACGCTAATCACAACATATATGCTAATAGAACATATCCGTGAATTATGTTATCCGTTGATCATCTTGCACCCGTATAACTACATTTTTAATAAACTAATGATGTAATCATACTTATTTGAATCTGTGACTCGGTAGCGTTGTGAATGGCAATCAAACGAACATGATGTGAAGATTTGACCATATTTTAAAAGTGAATTCTTAAAAAATTCTTGAATCAAGATGAAACAATGAAACCTTGATGACGTCTTGTGATCACTATTTAGAAATGAGCGTTAGCTCTGCTACCAATTGGAAAGACCTGTACGTATTGGATCGATACGACTTGAAATTCTATCTACTCCATTACATAATGAGCAGAAATCATCATGAGACGAGATATCACAAGAAAACTTTAATGCATTTACTTTATATATCATTGAACAGATTACAAGTACACTTGATATGACAAATTACAGATTGAGTACTTAGGAAATCAACTTCCGAATGAACCGCATAAGTCACTTTATATAGTGGCACGCATACACCCACATAAGTATCATATACGACGTATAACATATACTTTGTATATGTACTTATCCGACAAATATGTACTTATATGTTCCTTACATGTATAACATTTTCCTAATCCGTTTTTCACCCACAAATACAACACTCTAGCATTAGACATAATGCTCTAACAGATTTTACTTAATTTATCCATAACTGTGACGTTTAACCACTATTTTTGTTTTGATATACTGGCAGGTCCGTTAATCAAAACGTTGCTGGTTTTATCAGGATTTATATTTGTTTAACTTTCAAATTAGCACAGCTTTTATCCGAACGTGTTAAAATTAGAAAATTTTATAAACTTGCTAATTATTAAGTGTATATTTTTATAAAAATATTTTTTAAAATTTTAATTTATTTATTAGTTTATAAAAATTCATTGTAAATGTCATTTTTTATGATAATTAGTCCGTTTATAACAAACGATACCCAAAAAATCCAATTATTTTTCAGAGTGGTCAAAATAGCTTTAAAAGGCCCCTATAAAAGTTTTAGAATCTAACTATTTAGCTAAAATATCTTTTTGTGCAATAATTGATCGTTAAAATTCGATTAAACGAGAATCTAGAATCTATAGCTAGGGTTCTCCAACGGACTCAAACATCTAATTGTCATGTTATACCAACTTTACTGAGTTCTCCAGAAACTTTTAGAATTTTCCAAGCTGTTTTGTTATTTTTCATTATAAAACATCAATAAAGAGTAATAAAATCACCAATATTTCTCGGTTAATCGGAAAATTCTCAAATTTGAAAAGAGACACATTCATATGATAACTGATGTCCATGAACATTTATATGACCTAAAAATATGCACGTCATAATCTAAACCAAACAGTCCCTATACGAGTGTTTCGGTTAATACCTTTGCGTTTTTCGGTTGGTTAAGCCCCTTTCTTGTGTTTCTGGGTTCTTGGTTAGCTAGATAGTATATCTATCGGTCACGTAATAAATAATAAAGCATGTAACATCAATAATCAAGCCTTATAACATATAGTTTCGGTTAGGGTTCTAAACCGAGTTTTTTAATCCGTAAAAACGTGATTTAAACCTTCTACACCATGTTTTTCACCCAAAAAATGTTATGATATAGATTATTACACAAACTTAGCATTGAAAACTGTCTTTGTTCTATTTTGAAAGGTTTTCATGCTTAAACACAATTTTTTTTAATCAAACCTTAATCCTAAGATTAGAAACATGTTTAAACACATCAAAACAAGATCTTACGTGAGGTTTTAGGGTAAGAGACATGAAGAAACGTCTGGACTAATGTGTATTGAAGATAATTATGTTTATGGAGTTTGTCATGTCTTAATATGGAAGAAATACTAGGGTGGGGACCCCCTATTTCGATCATAATTGGGGTGGGGCCCTAGTCCCCTTTTTTATTCCTTTTATCGATTTACGTGAATATATGGTCAATATCAGATCCTTTTTTAGTTAGGGTTCAATTTTTTGGAAAAAAATATAGTTCGGGTGCGAAAACAACGCGAAAACAGGCGTTTTTCTGCTTAATTTTGCAATTTAAAGAAAACGTGCCACTTGTATGTAATAACCCAAAATATTTTAATAAGTTTCTTAAAACATCTTGAATAAGTACATAAGTCTTTTTCGGTTTGAAGGATGATACAATGTTTGATTTGTTACTAGCGTTTGCGTTTAATATCATAGAGTATTATTAGCCGGAAATCTTTCCGTTTAAATAGTTTTCCAGGTACTAGGGCTTAAATATCATTATGTTAGTTACTATTATACATATATCACTTATATATAATCCCCTGATATATCCGAGTCTTAACCAATATCATTCGGTTAATAGTTTACTCGTTACGTAATCCCCAGACATGTCACACAAGCAGCCTCCAAACATGCCAATGGAACCCACTAATGTTGGAAACCCAATCCCATCACCTTTAATAGGAAGAAATAAACCTAGAGATGATTATGCAACTTCAGGAGATGGCAAGAGAGCTATTCGACATGCTTGTTCAATATGAACAGCGCCTCCTAGCTCTCACCGAGACCGTGGAGGAGATGAAGGCTGAACTCCACGCAATTAACGAGAAAATTCAAATCCAGTCAGTCCGGATAGGATTCTTTCCACCACCTTTCGGTGGAAGCGACTTTTTAGCGGAAACCTTACTGGAGGAGGAGGCTTTGGAGACTCCTTCTCCAACCTCTTCTGATTTGCTTTCTTACGACTCAAGGGATTATACTTAGGAATAGTAGTTAGGACCAACCGGGCGTAACCCGGCTCCTGTGTTGTTTTCTTTGTTAATCCTTTATGTGTTTTTTTTATTTTATGTATTTTTCTAGGATTAATATAATTTAGGTATCACACCCCGACCAAAGGCGGCGGAACATACCGAGGTGTAACGATTGCCCATAAGCGCATGACACTATTTAAAAATATAATATTTAACAAACTCCTTTAAGTTTCACAACATCAAAAAGTCACATAACATGTTCATACAAGGATCATAACCAAATGTGGCAAATAATATATTGTTCGTTTTTGCTAATATCTTAATGATCTTTGATAGCGTTTTCTTCAAGTCTCGAGTCAACCATAATTTAAACCTGTAACATTTCATAAAATGAAGTTTGTCAACACAAAGGTTGGTGAGCAATTCATTAGTTTGAGCACTATAAGTATATAGTAATAAAAAGCCACAAAACTCGTATACTAAACTATAAATAAAAGAAATAACTTGGATAAATAGATATCGCTAACACTTTAGCGACACCTAGCTACAAGGGGATACCAAGTAGTCTAGGATTTTATAGTTATCATTAATTGCATTACATTAATGACACCTTGCTATAAAGGGATGCCAAATAGACTAGGATTTATAGTTCCACCAACCGAAAGCGATAAACACATAGGCATATAATCATAGAACACCAAATCGAGCAATTATTTAAGTAAAGTATACAATAACGTTTGTGGTTTAAGATTCAAGTATAAATCATTTAGTTGAATAGGTATGAAATGTCACCCCCCCCCCCCCAAAAAAAATGAAAGATAGAAAACGGGGTATTAAAGTACTCACATTCAAGTAATAAACTTTAAAAGTTGGTAATTTGGAGATTTGCCGGAACGATGGGCTGAACGTATGAAGCCAAAATAAAAGAAAGTCTTGGATTTAGAAAAGTTGTCTTGAAGATCTTTAAATAAAATAATTGTTGCGAAAAGTAATCATTTAAAGTTCAAGGTTTAAAATGTAACTATTTAAGAATTTATAATAATAACCCTTTAAAATGTAAGTTTGCTCGAAACCGGGTTAAAGTATGTAACCTTAATATTTACTTAACACATGTTAAGTAATAAGGTGGAAAAATGCAAAGATGCAAGTTCCTTTGGAATAAAGATAATAAAACGGGTTTTTAATGAGTGTTCGGGTTGTTGGTTCGGCTCTTGATAATTGGTCAAACCCAAAGTCAACTTTCCAAAATAATGGATGTTATGTGATAACTCAATAAAACTTATTAAAACTTAACCAAGTATGTAGTTCTATTGTTTTAGAACTAACAACACACATTAATCGAGTGTTCGGTTTTGTCAGTCCAAATTATGCTATGAGATCAAGTTGGATCCAACATTTCAAAGTACTTAAGAAAATAATTAAAATCAATTTGTAAACTATTTTTAAAGAAATATACAAGTCTTGATAGCTAAAAACACACTTGTGCATCTTAAGCGAATAAAAATCGGATTAGTTCGGTTTCCATCTCACAATACGTTCCTTGATGGTATCCATAAGCCCAGATAACCAAGAAGTTGTATAATAATGTACAAATGAAAATACTTAAGTTTCACAACAAAAAAGTTAACAAAGTCTTTAAACAAAAGTTCGGTTTACAGTCTAGAGCTATATACGGATAAACCGAAGCATAGACTCTTAGAACTCATAACCATGGAAAATATAACAAATAAACTAAAATTAGCAGAAATTAAGCAAGATTAATATGTTCAAACAAGTTATATAAGTGTATATATATCAAGGACCACGAAAGTCCTACATGAAGCCTTGCCTTACGAAGTCCGAAACTTAACCGACCTGGGTCGAATAAGTAACTACCAAAGGTAACAAGGGGTGTGTTTATATATATGTTGTGCCATATGATTCAAGTATTAGTTTAGACTAAGACAAACAAACAAAAATGAAGAACTAACATAGTTTGACTTGGGAAGTCAAACTTTGCATAAACATGAAAATAACTTTGTATGATCTTGAATTTTGAGAGAGAAAAGATTTTATGAGCATGGATTAATGTTAGGGAGAGCTTGTATTTATAGGGAGAGTTTAATTTGGTTAAAAAAGAGGTTTTTTGGTTAAAAATCGGATTCGTTGGACGATAAAACAAGCAAGGAGACTAAGGGGACAAGCTGGTCTGGGCCAGCTCACGCCGCGCGACCACATATGGTCTCCCCGTCGCACTACGCGGCGGATGAGCTGATGGTATTTTTTAAAATTTCAGAAAAATGACATTTTTGGCCCCTGAAGTTCGTTTTAAGTGATTTTTACACGTTTTAAAGCCCGAAATGGCTGTTTTCAAGACCCAACAAGTGTAAAATAATATTGTAACCTAAAAACCAACATTTTGATTATATCATAAGTTTCAGTTTACAAAACGGGTCAGTTTACATGTCAAACGAACACAAAAACTAATACAAACGGAACCCGATTTTGACGAATGTCACCGTATCCTCTACATTAAGAAATTTTGTCCCGAAATTAAGACGTAGATGATGATGTAAACAAGTGTGGATACTTATCTTTCATTGTGTCTTCTCATTCCCAAGTGAATTCTGCGCCACGCCGTGATTCCCAACGAACTTTAAATAACCGAATACGACTACGCTTGGTTTTCTTCTCGCAGCGATCCATGATCTCAACTGGTCGTTCAACCATGATCATCGACTCATCGATATGTACTTCGTCCAGAGGTATATGGAGATTACCCTCGGCTAAGCACTTTTTGAGAATCGAAACATGAAACATCGGATGAACACTGGCAAGTTCTTGCGGTAGTTCGAATCGATAAGCTACTTTCCCAACACGCTCATGAATTTTGAAAGGACCAACAAAATGAGGAGCTAGCTTACCCTTGTTTCCAAAACGTACTACCCCCTTCTAAGGAGATACTTTTAGAAGGTCAAGGTCATCAACATTAAATTCGATCGGTTTTCGTCGTTTTTCGGCGTAACTCTTTTGACGACTTCTAGCGGCTAGGATATTCTTACGGATTTTATCAATCACATCGGTGGCTTCTTGAACCATTTCAGGTCCCATGATTTGAGTTTCACCGATTTCGTTCCAACAAACAGGGGAACGACATTTGCGACTGCAAAGAGCTTGAAACGGAGCCATATCAATGCTCGAATAATAACTGTTGTTATACAAAAACTCGATGAAAGGAATGTGAGAATCCCAATTCCCACCGAAATCAAGAACACACACTCATAGCATATCCTCAAGTGTTTGAATAGTACTTTCGGATTGACCGTCCGTTTGAGGATGATAAGCGGTGCTAAGATCGAGACGTGTTCTCAAAGTTTCATGAAGGTATTGCCAAAAATGAGAGGTAAAACGAGCATCGCGATCAGAGATGATAGACAATGGTAAACCATGTCAGCACATAATTTCTCGAACATAGATTAGAGCAAGCTACTCGACATAATACTTTTCATGGATTGGAATGTTTAGTGATAAAGTCCATAGCAATGTCTTCCCATTTCCAAACGGGAATCGGTGGTTGCTCGAGTAGACCAAAAGTTCTTTGATGTTCGCCTTTGACTTTTGAGCAAGTAAGACATTTTGATACAAACAACGCTACGTCCTTTTTCATACCCGGCCACCAAAAGGATGAATGGAATACCGTGAATTGTGAGCTTCGTCGAGTATACAAGTACGAAGATCATCGTGATCGGGAACCCACAAACGATTGAGAAAGTACAAAAGACCATCGGGGTTGGTTTCGAGTTGAAGTTCGGCTCCACGTGAAATTTCGTCGTACATGTTACCTTCTTCAACGGAGGTACGCTGAGCTTGAAAGATATGAGTTTGAAGATCGGTTGAACAACAACGCTTAAAAGCAGAACGGATTTAACTTTAACCTTTCGACTTAGGGCGTCGGCGACAACATTCGCTTTACCGGGATGGTAGCGAATCTCGCAATCGTAGTCACTAAGTAATTCTGCCAATCGTTGTTGTCTCATGTTGAGATCGTTTTGGTCAAAAATATGTTGAAGACTTTTATGATTGGTAGACACAACACATTTTATACCGTAAAGGTAATGTCTCCAGATTTTGAGAGCGAAAACGACGGCACCAAGTTCGAGATCGTGAGTCGTATAGTTCTTCTCGTTGACCATAAGTTTCCTTGATGCGTAAGCTATGACTTGACCTCGTTGCATGAGAACACAACCAAGGCCTTGATGGGATGCATCGCAAAATACAACAAAATCGTCGTTTCCATCGGGAAGGGTTAGAACGGGAGCATTGCAAAGCATGTCCTTGAGAGTATGAAAAGCTTCCTCTTGTTTCGAACCCCAATCAAATGGTTTTCCTTTATGAGTGTGGGAGGTTAGCGGCAAAGAGATCTTGGTAAAGTTTCGAATGAAACACCGATAATACCCGGCCAAACCGAGGAATGATCAAATTTCCGTGAGTTGGAGTTTTCCAATCCTTAACAGCCTCAATTTTATCCGGATTAACATGAATACCTTTGTCATTTACGATATGTCCCAAAAATTGAACATGAACCAAAATTCGCATTTGGATAATTTGGCGTAGAGTCGTTCGTTTCTAAGGAGCTCGAGAATGGAACGCAAATGATGCTCATGTTCGGCTTTGGATTTAGAAAAGATGAGAATGTCATCAATAAAGACAATAACGAATTTATCAAGAAATGGTTTGCAAACGCGGTTCAATAGATCCATAAATACCGCCGGTGCATTGGTTAACCCGAAGGGCATGACCAAAAATTCAAAATGTCCATATCGAGTACGAAAAGGGGTTTTCGGAATGACTTCTTCGCGAACACGCAATTGATGATAACCCGATCGAAAATCGATTTTTGAGAAACACGTTGCGCCTTGAAGTTGGTCGAAAAGATACACATACAAAACGAACCATCTTTCTTTTTCACGAAGAGAACGGGAGTGCCCCAAGGAGAAGAGCTTGGACGAATGAAACCTTTATCGGAAAGTTCTTCTAGTTGGTTTGATTATTCTTGCATTTCCGAAGGGGCTAAACGGTAAGGAGCCTTTGCCACGGGCAACGCGTCGGGCACAAGATCAATGCGAAATTCAATCGGACGAACGGGAGGAAGACCGGTGACATCATCGAGAAAGACGTCAAGGAAATCACGAACAACAGAAATATCGTAGATTTTCCTTTCCTTTTTGTCTTTTGTCACCGCAAGAGCTAGAAACGGAACAAACTTTTGGCGTAAGTATTTCTGCGATTGGGAGCACCACATGAGATTAAGCCTTTTCGAAGTTGCTTTGCTGAAACTTTAAGAAATTTTTCCTTGACGAGCGGAATGCGAAAGAATTTATCAAAGCAAACGACTTCGGCACGGTGTAAAGATAACCAATCCATGCCTACTATGACATCGAAACTTCCCATTTGCATCGGGATGAGATCGATGGAGAATTTATGATTGGAAAGAACGAGAGAACAATTGCGGACGACGGAGTTGATGGTAATGGAATTTCCATTAGCGACTTCAATAGAAAATGGTCGGGAAAGCTTGTTCGAGGCACAGCAATTTTTTACTCAAATTTCAAAGAAATAAAACTTCTATCGGCACCAGTTCAAATAAAATAGAAGCAAATGATGGTTCACCAAAAACATACCGGTCACAACAGCGTTAGCCACTTGAGCTTGATTTGCATTTATCATGAAAGCTCGCCCTTGATTTCCATGGTTTCCTTGGGTTACTTGAGGTGGAGGAGGAGGTGGTGCTTGAATGGCTTGCAAGGGTTGGATGGCTTGCATGGGTTGGATGGGTGGTGCACTGACTTGGGGAAGTTGGGGTTGGTAAGTTTGGACTTGATAGGCTTGGGTTTGGTAAGAGGGGATGGTCACGGTTTGGGCTTGGTTGGCGAAGGCTAAGCGAGGGAAATTGTTGCGGAAATGGTTGGGATCACCACAGTTAAAGCAAGCTCGGGGTTGTTGGGGTTGGTTTTGTGGGTAGGGTGCATATCGGTTTCGGGAATTTTGGGGAAAGATTCTTGGTTGGTTAGGTTGGGTTCGTTGGGCAGATCAGCATGTGGTGTGGAGATGGCCAACTCGGTTACAAATGGTACAATGGCGACAAGGCATGTTTGGTGGGTGGTGAAGTTGAAAAGTGTAGCATAGCGGGGCGGTACCGGTGTAAGGTCTTCGGGTTTGTGGTGGAGCTTGGGTTTGTTGTTGTGGTTAGGATTGAGTAACGGCAAAGTTTCGGTAGTTGATTTTGGGTTTCTTTTTGTTGTTGTTGTGATGGGAAGAGTTGGAGTAGTTAATTGTTTGTGGTGTGGGTTTAACCTTGGCTTGCGGTGTGGGTTCGGGCTTAGCTTTCTCACTTGGTTTCTTGAGGGTTAGAGTAACCGCTTTCACATGGTTTTCTAATAGCGCACCGTCTATAGTGATAGCGTCCTCCTGATTCACGGGTTTGCTACTCATTACTGAGTCCCCGATTTTCATTGGTAGGCCCCCAATATATTTGTCAAGTTCAAGTTCGGTAGGTGTGAACAAGTGAGGGAAGAGGATGCTCAGCTCGTGGAAACGAAGTGAATAAGTGCATTATCACCACTTTCTTGCTTGAGGTTCCAGAATTCCTCCTCGAACTTTTGAAGTTCGTGTTTGGGGCAAAACTTCTTCATCATGAGTGCTTTGAGGTCGGACCATGGATGAGCCATAGCCGCCTCGGTCCCTTGGAGGTGCATAACACTACCCCACCATGTTAAAGCGGTTTTTTAAACATGCTTGAAGAGAAATTTGTCTTTTTCGCTTCGGGGCACTCACTATGTCGAAACACACTCTTGGTCGATTCGAACAATTGCAAAAATGTAGTCGCACAGTTGGTTCCAAGTAACTCGGATGGGTTAGCACTTGTAAATTGCTTATACAAGTAAGATGCGGGTTTGGGTTCAACGGGTGCAATAACGGGTGCGGGTTGAGTATCCTGGATTTGGGTTAAAAGTTCGGGAATCACAGCGGTCATTTGATTGACGACGAAAGTAGCCATACGTCAGTTGGAGTTCTTGCGTGGTTGGCATCTTAGTGGAGACATGTTAAAAATTATAAAGAAATTGGATAAGTTTGAGGTAAAAAGAATTGAATATGAGGGTGTAAAAAAAAAAAAAAACTTCAATTTTTTTTATTGTGAATTCTAGAGTTAGTAAGGAGGAGATGTTAGTAGTTAAATAAAATATAAAGCTTTGTATATAAATAACAATCCAGAAACAAAACGTATATAATTTTTTGAGAGGTTAAAGCTTGAAAATTGAGATTTTGAGATTTATAGAGTTGGAAAAATCGTGCATGAACCACCATGACTTGATATTCCAACACTAAAAAGTTTTATAAAACACCACGTTGGAGTCTAAACATGTGCACGAACCACCGCGACTTTTTTCATGTTTTCGACTCAAATAACGGTAATAACACAATAAATCGAGATACAACATCATCTCAAAACACTAGTCTACGAACCACCGTAGTTCTATTGTTTTAACACCAAAAATTAGGATGGCGACCGGAATGCTAGCATTCGACTACTTAAAGTATTGACATGTATAACACGATTTGTGGCCTACAAAACGAGCACTATAATCAAACCATCCCAGGTAAGTAAATCATCTTCGAGTCTTGGAATTTTTTTGTCAAATGGTCGTTTTATAATGTCTCGTTTTCTATGATGGCTACAAACCTGATATAAACATAACCTTTAAGGGATTTGAAACAACGGGATCCAAGTTAATCTTGTAATCCATAAAACATAATAAAAATCTATTTTTGCGTTTTAAGGTAAGGATACCTTAGAAGTACTATGAAAGTGTGTGTATATGAACATTCAGGGTATTGGTGAATTTTAAACAAGTTTATAAATAACATGCGATATGAACAATCAATTATAAAGTAAACATGTATAAGCACGAGTATAGGACCATAAGCATATCAATACTAGGTCGTTACGTCTAACCACCTATCCTATTGTCAAAGCACTAATACCAATCTGTCACACCCCGACCAAAGGTGGCGGAACATACCGAGGTGTAACGATTGCCCATAAGCGCATGGCACTATTTAAAGCGATAATATTTAACAAACTCGTTTAAGTTTCACAACATCGAAAAGTCACATAACATGTTCATACAAGGGTCATAACAAAAATAGCAAATAATATGTTGTTCGTTTTTGCTAACGTTTTCTTCAAGTCTCGAGTCAACTTGAACCTGTAACATTTCATAAAATAAAGTTTGTCAACACAAAGGTTGGTGAGCAATTCTTAAGTTTGAGCATTATAAGTATATAGTAATAAAAAGCCACAAAACTCATATACGAAACAATAAATAAAAGCAATAACTTGGATAAATAGATATCGCTAACACTTTAGCGACACTAGCTACAAGGGGATGCCAAGTAGTCTTAGATTTTATAGTTATCGTTAATTGCTTTACTTTAACGACACCTTGCTATAAAGGGATGCCAAATAAACTAGGATTTATAGTTCCACCAACCGAAAGTTATAGACATATAGGCATATAATCATAGAACACCAAATCGAGTAATTATTTAAGTAAAGTATACAATAACGT
Source organism: Bidens hawaiensis (assembly GCF_021521415.1). Taxonomy (NCBI): domain Eukaryota; kingdom Viridiplantae; phylum Streptophyta; class Magnoliopsida; order Asterales; family Asteraceae; genus Bidens; species Bidens hawaiensis. Next base: position 156,471 of record NW_027495862.1, read on the forward strand.
TTGTGGTTTAAGATTCAAGTATAATGCATTTAGTTGAATAGGTATGAAATATCACCCCGAAAACAAAAGATGGAAAACTGGGTATGAAAGTACTCACTCAAGTAATAAACTTGAAAAGTTGGTAATTTGGAGATTTTCTGGAACGACGGGTTTAACGTATGAAGCCTAAATAAAAGAAAGTGTTGGATTTAGAAAAGTTGTCTTGAAGATCTTTAAATTAAATAATTGTTGCGAAAAGAAAACAATTAAAGTTCAAGTTTTAAAAGGTAACTATTAAGAATTTATAATAATAACCCTTTAAAATGTAAGTTTGCTCGAAAAAGGGTAAAGTATCTAACCTTAATATTTACTTAGCCCATGCTAAGTAATAAGGTGGCAAAAATGCAAAGATGTAAGTTCCTTTGGGATAAAGATACTAAAACGGGTTTTTAGCGAGTCTTTGGGTTGTTGGTTCGGGTCTTGATAATTGGTCAAACCAAAAGTCAACTTTCCAAAATAATGAATGTTATGAGATAACTCAATAAAACTTATTAAGAGTTATCCAAGTATGTAGTTCTATTGTTTTAGAACTAACAATGCACGTTAAGCAAGTGTTCGGTTTTGTCGATCCAAACTATGTTATGAGATCAAGTTGGATCCAACATTTCCATGTACTTAAGAAAATAATTAAAATTAGTTTGTAAACTATTACAAAGAAATATACAAGTCTTGATAGCTAAAAACACACTTGTGTGTCTTAAGAGAGTAAAAATCTGATTGGTTCGGTTTCCATCTCACAATAGGTTCCTTGATTGTCTCCACATGCCCAATTAACCAAGAACTTGTATAACAATGTACAAATGAAAATACTAAATTTTACAACCAAAAGGTTAACAACAAAGTATTTAAACAAAAGTTCGATTTACAGTCTAGAGTTATTTACGGATAAACCGAAGCATAGACTCTTAGAACTCATAACCATGGAACTTGTAAATATAACAAATAAACTAAAATGAGCAGAAGTTAAACAAGATTAATATGTGTAAACAAGTTATATAAGTGTATATATATCAAGGACCATGAAATTCATACATGAAGCTTTGCCTTACGAAGTCCGAAACTTAACCTACCGGGGTCGAATAAGTAACTACCAAAGGTAACAAAGGGTGTGTATTATATATATGTTGTGCCATATGATTCAAGTATTAATTTATACTAAGATAAGCAATCAAAAATGAAGAACTAACATAGTTTGACTTGGGAAGTCAAACGTTGCATAAACATCAAAATAAACTTGTATGATCTTGAATTTTGAGAGAGAAAAGAGTTTATGATCAGGGATTAATGTTAGGGAGGGTCTTGTATTTATAGGGAGAGTTTAATTTGGTTAAACAAGTGGTTTGTTGGTTAAAAATCGGATTCGTTGGTCGATAAAACAAGCAAGAAGACCAAGGGGACAAGCTGGTCTGGGAGAGCTCGCGTCACGCGACCACTTAAGGTCTCCCCGTCACGGTACGTGGTGGGTGAGCTGATAGTATTTTTAAAACTTTCTAAAAATGAAATTTTTGGCCCCCCGAAGTTCGTTTTAAGTGATTTTTACGCGTTTTAAAGCCCAAAATGGATGTTTTCAAGACCCTACAAGTGTAAAACAATATTGTAACCTAAAAACCAACATTTTTATTGTATCATAAGTTTCAGTTTACAGAACGGGTCAGTTTACACATCAAACGAACACAAAAACTAATACAAACGGAACCCGATTTTGACGAATGTCACATTTGGACTTTGCTATGAAATTAAATTTATTTGTGTTTTTAGGGATAAGATTTGCACACACTAAACCAGCAGTCAAAAAACCACGACAGATATGCAAGAGAAAATTCAAAAAATTGTGCCTAGTGACTTAACACTTCTATTTTAAGCTTAACAGAGGGTGTGGTCACGTTGGAATTGCTACAACTCATCGTCTCTACAATTGTACAATTTTCTGAAACTACCATTTATGACTCTCATTCACCACGGTCGTGATTATGTCACATCAATCATGTATTGCCCTTATGTGTGTCTATAAATGGCAATCACTTCCCATTCTTTTAACATATCTCATTTTCACCCATTCCTTCAATTAAGAGTTGATCATGGAATGGAGAGGATGGAGGCCAAGTTATGTAATGTTAGGAGAGGTTCCAATAGATGTAGTTGGGGAACTCATGTACTTACGCGAGAGAGTTGACGAGTTAGTAAGCATCAACATAGCGGCAGAACAAAGAAACCGAGAGATGCATGACAAGATCGAAACATTACCACTCGGACACTATCATGTCGACCAAAGAATGGAAAACCTAAAAGAAAACCTCGAGCAACTCATGACCGAACTTTCTTGTTTCAATCAGAACCAATCCGAAGTGAATAACTAAACAAACTTCATGATAGGGCCTGCCCACGTGCAGACATTGTTTGGAGGAGGGCAGGGATTCTTCAAGTGGTTTCCATTAGGTTTAGGTTCTAGTCGTTCATCCTTTGTATCACTTGTCGTTTCCGTTCATCATTCCTATAATTGGTTATCTTTAATTGCAATGAAATTTCATGACCTAAAGGCAAAGGTATGTCAATTTCCATTGTCACAGCCCAACCTTCGGCGGAATATGCAGGGGTGTAACTGATTGCAAAGTAGCTCACAAGACACTATTAATAATGACAATAACTAATTATTTAATTTCATATAATCCAAATACATCACAAGTCATTAATAACGATTATCTAAATAAATAGTTTATTTCTTCAAAAACCTAAAGTATAACTAAATGCCTTCTTAACCGACCAACTCTTTAATTACGAAACATCAACATGGCGGGGGAAAAACGAAACTTAGAGATACATGAGAATATCAAAAAATAACATTTCGAACACTATCATGTCAACCAAAGAATGGCAAAGCTAGAAGAAAACCTCTAGCAACTCACGTCCAAACTTGCTTGTTTCAACCCGAACCAATCCGAATGACTAACCAACCCAACTTCATGATGAGGCTCCCCCACATATAGAGGAGGAGGGCAAGGATTCTTCAGGTAGTTTCCGTTAGGTTTAGGTTCTAGTCGTTCATCCTTTGTAACACTTGTCGTTTCCGTTCATCATTCGTATTATTGATTATCTTTAATTCAAGTGAAATTTAATGACCTAAACGCAAAGGTATGTCAATTTCCATTTTCACACACCAACCTAAGGTGGAATATGTCAAGGCGCAACTGATTGCACAATAGCTCACAAGACACTATTAATAATAATGACAATAGCTAATTATTTAATTTCTTATTATCCAAATACATCACAAAGTCATTAATAAATATTATGCAAATAAATTGTTTATTTCTTCAAAAACCTAAAGTATAACTAAATGTCTTCTAAACCATCCAAATGTTTAACTAGCAAACCTGTAACACCCGTAAAAATAGAGTTTAATCAACATAAAGTTGACTGTGCAATACACAAGTTTAGATGTATTATTATATTGTAAAACAAACAATTCTTATGTGAATATAAATAATCACAATATTTATGATATATAAGAATTACCAAATAAAATACATGTGGACCCTATCGGTCTAACACAAAGCCAGCTTACCGGGGTAAGGTATGCATACTCGATAAGGATGAGGTGGCCCAACCGCCAAACAATAAAAATAAACACATAACCATGAATTTGGTGAGTTGCTATGATAAAGGACCAATCTAAACCGGTTCATGTGATAAAGGAGATTCTGAAAAGACCTTTGTCGTGTGATGATGGAACTCACATAATGCTTTCTAACGTGAATCCACATAAAGCTATTCATGTGAATGAAACAACTGTTCATGTAAAACCAAAGTTTGTTCCAACCGAACCAATTTGTAAGAACGTGAATTCAAATGTCGTTCAAACTGCTTATTTAAGATGAAAGTCTACAAGGACTGTAACTTATTCCCAAGTTGTTAAACAACAATTGAATTCTTATAAGTTTGATTCTTCTCATGAAACTCATAAGGTGCCCAAGACTGAGGCCTGGGCTGCCTTTTTGAACTAATCACTTTCAATTTGTGTGTAGGGTACATCCAAGACCATGTCTGGTGAGAACTGGATAATGGACAGTGGATGTTCTTGTCATATTACCGGCAATCTTGATCTCTTAACAAATGTTAAAAATATTCAAGGTGGTATGTTGCTTTTGCTGGAAATTCTGGGGTTATGATAACACAAGAAGGTGAAGTTTCAAATGGGCATATCACGTTTGAGAAAGTCAACTACTGTGACAAAGTTGATCATAATTTATTAATTATGTCGCAAATTTGTGACAAGAAGTACACGACGTTGTTTACTAATAAAGAGTGCAATATCCTAAAACCGGGATATGTCATTCTTGAAGATATGGTTGCCATGCGATCACCTCGATCGAATGATATTTATGTCCTAAATATGAGTTCTAAGGAATCTACATCAATTGAAACATGTTTCGTCTTTAAATCAATTGAGAAGGACTCTATTCTATGGCATCGTAGGATGGGTCATATTCATGTTCGAAAGATGAATTATTTAATGGCAAATGACTTGGTTGATGGTGTTTCTTTGAAACACTTTAAGTTAACTGACCACTGTGTTGCATGCAAGAAAGGCAAACTATAGAAAAAGCCACATCCTTCTAAGTTATTCAATTCCATTGATACTCCTTTAGAACGACTTCATATGGATCTGTTCGGTCCAATGAATCGTGCTAGTATCACTAGGGATTGTTATTGTCTTGTTGTTACTGATGACTATTCAAGATATTCATGGGTTTTATTAATAAGTTCGAAAGAACAAACACCAGTTCTAGTTCAAAATTTAATCACTAAGATCGAATCACTATACAAGCAAAAGGTGAGGAGAATTCAAAGTGATAACGGTACTGAATTCAAAAACACTATATTGGATTTTTTTGTGTTAAAAAAAGAATTCATCGAGAATACAGTGCCCCTTATGTACCACAACAGATTGGTGTTGCTGAGAGGAAAAACGAAACTTTGATTGAAGCATCTAGAACAATGCCTGCAGATTCTAAGCTTCCTGTTCAATTCTTGAATGAGGTTGTGAATATTGTCTGTTATACGCTTAATCGAGTTTTAACTGTAAAGAAGCTTAAGAAGACAAGTTATGAAACGTTAAACAACAGAAAACCTTACTTGAAGTACTTGGAGCCTTTTGGGTGTCCGTGTACGATGTTGAAAAGAGATTCAGGTAAATTTGATGAGAAAGTTGTTGAAGGTTATTTCTTAGGTTATGCATCACCTAAGAAAAGGGTATTTAATTTTACTTCGGGATGTGTTGAAGAGTGGTACCATGTTGATTTCCAAAGGTACACCACACCTCCTCAAGGTAAAGGACCCGACTGGATGTTCGATTATGAAGGTTTATTTGATTCATTCACTAGATTAAATGAGCAACCAGATGAGGCTTTGTGCGTGCTTACATTGAAGATCAATTCTTACCTCCTAGAGTTTCATGTCCTATTTATGTTGATGCATCTCAAGATGATCTCCCCGATACATCTGATGTGATTTCAATCTCATCTGATGATGGTCATTTTGTTGATTCTTCCTCAGCTCCTCTTCCTGAAAGACATGAGACTGGTGAATCATCTCATGATGCTGAGGAGAACATCACTAATTTATCTGAAACAGTTGTTGTGACTGAAAATCCGACTCTTCAGATTCATTCTTATCATCCGCAAGAAAACATCATTGGTGATCTTGATGTAGGTGTGCAAACATGTCATCAGATTGCTTCTTCTAGTGATAATCATATTTTATGTGTTTATGCTGCTATGCACACTTCTGGGGTGATAAATCTCACTAAATACGCTTGTTTTCTTTGCCAAGTTGAGCCATCAAATGTTCGTATGGCTCTTGCTGAACCATTTTGGGTAGAGGCAATGCAGGAAGAACTGCAGCAATTTCAAAGATTGGGTGTATGGTATCTTATTGATTAACCTGCTAGAGTGAAGAAGCCGATCCCAACGAAGTGGGCATCTAAGTGTATAAAGGATGACCGTGGGGTGATTGTTCGTAATAAAGCAAGACTTGTTGTTCAAGGATTTCATCAAGAAGAAGGCATTGACTACACCGAAGTATATGCTCCTGTCACTCGATTGGAAGCTATACGTATTTTCTTGGCCTATGCAGCGTATAAGAATATCAAGGTTTATCAGATGGATGTGAAGAGTGCGTTTCTCAACGGAGAATTTCATGAAGAAGTGTTTGTTATACAACCTCCTGGCTTCGAAGATCCTGATTATCCAGACCGAGTTTACTGATTAAACAAGGCCCTGTACGGTCTCCAACAAGCCCCTGAGAGGTTCGTATGGCATGCTTGCCGACCATCTGACTGATAACGGCTTCAAGCGAGGAAGTGTTGACTGCACTCTCTTTTATAAATATTTTGGTGATGATCTGCTCCTTGTCCAGATATATGTCGACGACATTATCTTTGGCTCAACAAACGACAAACTATGTAAGGATTTTGAAAAGTAATGCAGACGAAGTTCGAGATGAGCTCGATAGGAGAGATGAACTTTTTCTTAGGGTTGCAGGTTCACCAGTTTGACAAAAAAAAAATTTATCACCGGATGAATTGGAGGATACCGTTGATCCTACCCTTCTTAAATGTATTTAACTGCTTCTCGACCTGACACTATGTTTGCAGTTTGTTTGTGTGCTAGGTACCAATAAAATCCCCGAGTGACTCACCTGACAGCGGTAAAACGTATACTATAGTATCTAAGGGGTAATCCCGACATCGGGTTATGGTATCCCAAGGACGATAACTTTGAACTCATTGCGTTTTCCGATTGTGACTATGGAGGTTGCAAGATCAACTTTAAATCAACTTCAGCGGGTTGTGAATTTCTGGGAAGCTGGCTTGTTTCCTGGCAGTGTAAGAAGCAGACAACGGTCTCCAATTCAACCGCTAAGGCAGAATATGTGGCAGCCTCGAGTTGTTGTTCGCAGGTTCTTTGGATACAACAACATTTGCGTGATTACGGTTTGATGTTTCTTACTACTCCAATTCTTATTGATAACTCTGTTGCCATTAGTATCACCAAAAATTCTGTGCAACATTCTAAAACTAAACATATTGAGATTCGATATCATTTCATAAGAGATTGTTTTGAAAAGAAACTAATCGATATCGAAAAAGTGCACACGGATTTTCAACGAGTAGATTTGTTTACCAAGGCATTTGACAAAACTCGTTTTAAATTTTTACTTGGTTTAAACGGTCTGAAGACACTTGCTAATGTCCTTCAACAAGGATAACTATCTTTACTTGCTTTGTTTATTTTACTTTATTTTTATTTTTACTTTGTTTATGTTTTGGGTTTTAGGGGGTGAAAATTTGAAAAAGACAAAAATATTGTGATTTCAGTTTGTACAGAGAAAAACCAAAAACATTTGAAAATTTGAAAAAGACAAAAATATTGTGCTTTTTGTTTTTAAAAAAATTTGAAAAGACAAAAAGATTGTGAATTTCTCGTATGTATAGAATAATCCAAAAAAGCCAAAAAGATTTTTGAATACGTTCGCTGAAAATTATGTCAATTCCTTACATTTGATGGACATATACGTGTATATTTTTGGTCCCGATGTTTACTCATAAACGTTCGAGATAGCCATTTACCTGACAATGGAACATAGTTGGGGCGATTGTTATGTGTTTTTACTTTATTCTTTCACTGTATATTTTGTCAGTTATTTAAGTTTATGGGACATGATTGCATGTTTTAGTCCTGTTATCTACTTGTAGATTGATAGGATATACATTAATCTATAGACTAAAAGTGACTAGGGCGATAGAATTTATTTTTATGCTCCTCAAAAATTAAGTTTTGAAGCAAAATGAGAAAATGAGTCTATTGATCATTTGACCCCATAGAAATAAGCTTAAAAGACTGAGTGCTTAATTGAATTGGTGCATTGATAGGTCTTAAACAAGCCGTTAGAGTAAAGTATATGATATAAACATAAAGAAACGCCAAATTGAAAGAGTTGTTAGTCTCTACAAAAAATCTCGGTAATGATGGCAGAAATGTAATAGCCTGTCATACTCAAGCCTTATATTTTTCTGATCTCCAAAAATAAAATAAAATAAAGAAAATAACAAGCGTTAGGATTCTGGACACTATGAGTCTTTATGCAGCTTAATCATCTGGGTATTCATATGCATGAATATTTCAGTCGCTTTTAGAGCAAACCCAAAGTCATTAAATTTGATCACTATCGTACATCGTACAAACTAAACTACTGACTTGATCAAAATCCGTTGTTAGTTATACATTTGTTCATCCCTTGCGCACGTCTCAATACCAATAAGAAACGGACCCCGGGGAATACAATGTATGTAAGCCGACATATTGACTCGTGCATACTCACTCACATTAAAGGAAATTTGATGCATTGCTAAAAATTTCTATAAATTCAAATTTTGATCGGCATTATAATGGTTTAAGTCAAGTTGGGGTGATTTGGTAAAAATCAAATTAAGCTTGAACTGAGATTAGAGGCCAATAGTTTCTGATATTCTGTGCTCTAACTGAACAATTAATCATATCACAAAAAACGCTTGAAAGTTTGTTATAAGATTTAAGTGGACAACAAAATCAATGACCGACTTAATGCCGGTCACAATATCGCTGAAATATAAAACTGTGATGGAAGGGAAATTTGGTCAATATGATTCTCTGCTTAAACTCACCAAAAATCCAAAAATATGTACTTCTTTTGAAAAATCATACAAAAACACAAAAACATTTTTTTTTTTTTGCTTTATGTTTAAATTTTTTGGATATATTAACTGTAAATATTTTGAAACAAAAACGTAAAATACCAAAAGATTTTTCTTTTTCGTTTACATATTATTTAATTCTTTTAAGTTAAGTGTTTGATCGTAAAACACGTTAAGGTATTATATTATACCACATCGGTTAAAATACCTAAAATTATTTAATCATCGGGATACAGGTTTTCGTTGATTTATTAATTTATTTAAATATTTTATTTATTTAATTGATTTATTTATTTCATTTAAAATTAAATAAATATAGTTCGTTATTTATGGATAAGGAATTGGGGTCATTTACAACGAATTTGTCACACTCTCAAAATCCACTAACGGAGTTTTATCGTCAGAGTGTGTGAACTAACAGGATCGGAATAATTAGTTATATCAAACACCATAATTAAAGTTTTCAAAAACAACCTAGACATACAAGTCTTAGTTGCGCCACACAGGACGTCTTAGAACATAGTAATCATGATAAAATTAAAAGAATTTTAAAACAATAGAGTTCAGAGAATGCATTCCCTATACCGGTCTCCCACCTCGGCTACCTGAGATAAACATACTAAAAGTGTCAACACAGTGTTGGTGAGTTCATAGGTTTACGTAAATTTTGCGTTTTAGTTTTACCAGATAGTGTTATGTCAATTATATATCAATAGGTAGCAAACCTATCAAGCATGTATTACTAAGTGTTCGACACCGAAGCTGACTATTTGTACGATTGCCTTGCCACCATGTCAACCACGACCATGATAATGTGTTAGCCAAATTTACACCCACTCGACCTACAGTCGAGTTTAGAGTTGGGTGGGGTTGTCAAACCCAGTAGTACTACTCAAAGGTGACTCGCTATTATCCAATATTAACCGGTTCGATAGTTCAGAAGGACTTAGTTGGTTTGTTGCCACTTAGCCTTACAAGTGATAGATAAAGCAATAAACAAAATATAAAGCATTGGAGTATGTTATCTCCCCCTACTAAAAACGTTAAAGAGTAAAAGGGGCCGTGAAACTCATTATTTGCGAGGTTATCAAAAATCCGAGAAAAGCGTGCGTCGAAGAAATCCTCACTAGTGCTCTAAAAATAAATGAGAATTTCTATGTGTTTGAACTATGAGTGATTCTCTAGACTCAACAGATAAAAGTTATGCATGAGATGTGTTCGTTTGTGAAACAAGTGCGACTCGACAAACACGTTGGTGATAAGTTACATGAGTGAACAAGTATAGTGTTAAGTGTTACTACGGTATATCATCATTAAAATATCTACCACAATGGCAAATACGTCAAATACATAGCAAACATCGATCAAATAATCACTTTTCATGTTAAATCAAAGAATTCAGCTGCTAAGTTTCCAAGACATATTTTAACACGTCAAGATTACTCTATTTCACTAACATTACATATAGCTAAAATCACCAAAACTTTATCACAGAAGCACACGTGAGTTAGATTTCTAAAAATATTTTTATTATATTTTTATTACATACGGGTTTCTCACAATGATCAAAACAACATAGTAAGCACACAATAGTCATTATCATGCACAACAAAACTTTATTTACTATTCCCGTTACATGGTTAATCCAATTAATGCAAGGACAATTGGGTTAGATTCTAACTCAAATTATTAACTCCTAGAAGTTGAATCAACTCAATTGGTCTTGTCGTTTGTGAGATACACTAATTACAAAACAGCCTATAAGAAGGCTTCCCTAATCAGACTTGTGCAACAAATTTGTAAATTAATAAAAACTAACTTCCACACGTCCAAAAATTACAAACTCAGAATTTTTAGAAACTTGACTCGGCCTTATACATGATAGAATCAATAATCACTTCCAAACACATTTTAACATTAAGTTACAATCGTTTTAGCACGAAATTATGATTCTATCCAGCATCAGTTTTCATCAAAAACTCAACAAACTACTAATTTACGAACCAAGAATCATGCATGTAACCCAAGCTCATCAATAATCAACATATTTAACACTTAGGGTTTATGATCATCATGTTTAATCATTCGAACAAATAAATGGAATGGATTAAGGGAGTGTTTAATTACCTAGTATAATCTTGGATCTTCAAACAACTTGTAAACAATCTTGTATGTATGTGTGTGTGTATTTCCGGCCAATCAAGGGAGAGGGGAGGGGGTGGGTCAGCCGTCACAAGGGAGAGGGAGAGAGGGGAGAGCTAGGGTTTTGTGTTATAAGTTTCTTTATATATTAATTAAATAATTACATGTTACAACTTGCACCCTCAACTTCTATTATGTAAAATTCCAACACAAACTATTTCTTTTTCATTCATGATATTAGGTTATACATGTAAGCACCAAATTAAACATAAACATAACACATAATTATATCAAGTACTTGTTTATAATATTTATTGTTTAGTCACCAACGGTTTGAGTCGACTCGTGTGTGTTTCGGTGAAACTCCGAAAGACTACTTGTGTAATGATTGTCATGTGTCATTTAACTCTAATTAAATGCAATTTGAAATGCGTTAACTGGAATGACATAGTTTGTGTAATCTTGAATTTGAATTAACAGAGTTTGGGTTAACAGAGTTAACCTGAAATTGACGAGTGTCACATCATTCCCAATGATTTGGCTATCACCCACTTCTGCCCAGCAAAGAGGCGATCGACACTTTCGTCCGTACAACGCTTCAAATGGCGCTGCTTTAATACTACCGTGGTAGCTGTTATTATACGAAAACTCTACCAAGGGCAAGTGGGGTTCCCAACCCTTTCCGAAATCCAATACGCATGAACGCAACATGTCTTCCAAGGTTTGAATGGTGCGTTCACTTTTCCCATCCATTTGAGGATGGTTTGCTATGCTCATATCGAGGCGGGTGCCTAGTGCGTTCACTTTTCCCTCTCTCCCTCTCCGCACTTATTTACACTTAACTGTTTTCGTGGTTTGAAAGCTTTATTTACGGTTTGATTATAACTAATGATTCCTATCCTGTTAGTTCACACCCTCTGACGGTAAAACTCCGTTAGTGGATTTTGAGGGTGTGACACATAATCATAATCCTTAATTAGTTCGACCCAACGACGCTGTCGCATGTTCAACTCCTTCTGATCGTAGATATGTTGGAGACTCTTGTGGTCGGTGTAAATGGTAAACTTTGTACCGTACAAGTAATGCCTCCATATATTAAGGGCAGACACCATAGCTCTGAGTTCTTCTCGTGTACCCGTAATTGTCGAGAGGCATAGGCTATAACCTTCTCAAGTTGCATTAGCACGTAGCCGACACCCTGTATCGATGCATCACAATGTACTGCGAAATGTTATGTTCCCTCGGGGATAGGATAGGTGCGCTACAGAGTTTTGTTTTCAACAATTGGAAGGCAGACTCCTACGCGTCACACCAATTGTACTTATTACCCTTGTGTGTCAGTGCGGTGAGGGGTTGAGCAATCTTTGGAAATCCCTCGATGAAGCTTCGATAGTAGCCAGCCAGTCCTAGGAATTGTCGCACCTCAGTCTGAGTCTTAGGTGCTTCCTAGTTTTTGATGGCCTCTACCTTTCTTGGATCGACATGGATACCACTCTAATTGATCTCATGTCCAAAGAAGTGAACCTCACGAAGCCAAAATTCGCATTTCGAGAGCTTAGCGTACAGTTGTTCCTTCTTTAGTAATTCCAATATTAACCTTAGGTGTTCTTCATGTTCGGTCTTTTTATTAGAGTAGACGAGGCTATCGTCAATAAAAACAATAACAAACTTGTCGAGATACACCTTGCATACTCTGTTCATGAGGTCCGTAAATATGGCTGGTGCATTGGTTAAGCCAAAAGGCATAACCGAAAACTCAAAGTGACCGTACCGAATTCTGAATGTCGTCTTAGAAATGTCTTCTTCGCGCACTCTTAATTGATTGTAACTAGTTCTCAGATCGATCTTCGAGCAGTAACTCGATTCTTGGAGCTGGTCGAAAAGATCATCAATTAGGGGTAGGGGATAACGGTTCTTGAACGTCACTTTGTTCAGCTCCCGGTAGTCGATGCACATGCGGAAAGTCCCGTCTTTCTTTCGAACAAATAGGACAGGGGCTCCCCACGGTGATGAGCTGGGTCAGATGAAACCTTTATCCAATAAGTCCTGTAACTGAGTGGACAACTCCTGAAATTCTGTCGGTGCGAGCCGATACGGGGCTCATGCAATGGGTGCAGCACTAGGGCTAAGTCGATTTGGAACTCGACTTGTCGTATGGTTGGGAGTCCTGGAAAATCTTCAGGTAAGACTTTGGAAAAATCTCGCACAATCGGTATGTCTTCGATCCGCCTCTCCTTCGCGGGTTTCTCTATTACATGAGCTAAATTCACCGGATGACCCTTTCGTAAATATTTCTGCGCCTTCGTGAGGGTGATCACGCTAGTAGTCATGCCGCTCTTCTCGCTCTGTATTGAGATGAATTCGCTGGAAGGGGTAGTGATATGAACAATCTTGTCATGGCATATAATCTCAGCTCTATTATTGGATTGCCAGTCCATACCGACAACAACATCGAAACTACCAAGTGTAAAGGGTATGAGGTCGATATCGAAGGTATGACTCGACAGTTTCAACTTACATCCGGCTAGTACATGTGTGGTTTCTATAGACTTACCGTCAGCTAATTCATCAGGAAAGTTAGCATCTAACGGTGTCGGAGTTAAGTCTAATAGTTTACTAAAGGCTTTCGACACAAAACTCCTATCAGCTCGGTGTCAAACAGAATAGAAGCAAAACAGTCGTTTACAAGAAACTTACCGGTAACCACGTTCGGATCGCTGCGACCTGGCCTGATCCAATGACAAATGCTCTACCCATACCACCACCTCCGTTACTGCTATTGCCTTTGTTGCCCTCATTTTGTTTCAGGTTGGGACAGTCCTTCCTCAAATGACCCTCCCGACCACACTCAAAACACCTTTCGTTGTTGCAGCCTATTTAAGGGCGCCCTTACCCGCGAGGTCTTCTTTACAGTCCTTGGCCTGATGACCCAATTTAGCGCATCTCATACACTTGATACGGTCGCATGGGCCAGCATAATGATAGTTTCACTTGTTACACTTCGGGTACTTTCCAGCATAGTTACTCGAACCCTGACCGCCACCGTTGTTGTTGTTGGAACTCTGATTGTTGAAGTTCCGAGCGAGTTCGGGTTTACGGAGGTGTTGTTGCTGTTGGGGGTTCGATGATGAGGACCCTGCGTTGTCAAACTTCATCATTCCATTCCCAGAATTGTTTTTTTCATTGCTCGAGTTGTCAAGGGTTTTAGAGGTGGAACCTCTAGGTGGTAACGCACCTTGGGCCACTACTTGATCTGTCAGCTTGTGGGTTATTCGGATCGCTTGCTGAATAGTGGTCGGTTTGGAAGACGTCACCACACCCTGAATCTGGGGCACCAAACCATCGATATACATCTCAATCCTCTTAATTGGCGAATCTACTATCTGCGAGCACATCACTGCCAGTTCGTGAGAACGGGTGGTGTAGGCTTCAATTTCAGAGCCTACCATCTTCAAAGCCTAAAATTCTGATTCCAACTTTGAGATCTCCTCTCTAGGACAACACTCTTCTCGCATCATATTCTTGAAATCTTCCCAATTCATAGCATTCGCCAACTCCAATCTAAGTATTTGCACATTTGAATTCCACCAGGTGAGGGCTGAATCTTGCAGCGTTCCAGCAACACACTTGACCCTGCTGGCTGGTGGACAGTTGCACATCTCAAAGGATGACTCCGCCTTCTCGGCCCCACGCAGGAAACCTATGTCTCCTTCAGTGCCCTTAAACGAATTGGGTTTACAGTCCAGGTAATTCTTGAAAGTAAAGACTCTGACTTAGCCTCCGGCTTGATTCTGAACATGAGCAGCCAGGGCTGCTGCCACATGGTCGTTTAGTAAGGCTTGGATTTCTGCTGCGGTCATGTTGATGTTACCACGACCACATCCAGCATTTCTTCCAGACATCTCCTTAAAATCACAGCATACAATGTTAGACATGAACTCTCGGGTTCATATACAATAGACTATACATGTAACAAAAAGGTAGGAAAGAAAGAAAGAAAGGAAATAAAAACAACGCATCACAATATATAATAATCCAAATAATAGTTCTTGATTATAACCATTGTATCCGCTACAATGTATTTAAAATCAATCCTTAGAATCATAGAAAATATAAGTTGGATGGAGACAACCCCTCCATCTAGGTGATATCATCCTGAGATGTCGTCGACTGAGGACATGTCTGAGTGTGCATCCTCCTCAGTCGGCTCGTCCTCAGGTTCTTCTTCAGGAACCACCTCCGATTCCGCTTCGTTTGGAGAAATTTGCGCCTCTAGTGTGTCGCAGCGAGCCAGAGCTACCGCTGCATGGCCTCTTGCATTCCAAACTTCTTCCTGCAAGTCTATCATCTCTGATTGCATTTTGGTCACTAGCTTCATTGGCTAAACGTGAGCATCCTGAGCTTCCTTCATGGCTCCAGTCAGGTAGGAAATTCTCTTCCTAGCCTCAGCTCCATCCCCTAT
The DNA here is from genome assembly GCF_021521415.1 of Bidens hawaiensis. Taxonomy (NCBI): domain Eukaryota; kingdom Viridiplantae; phylum Streptophyta; class Magnoliopsida; order Asterales; family Asteraceae; genus Bidens; species Bidens hawaiensis. Next base: position 171,845 of record NW_027495862.1, read on the forward strand.
CAATGCAGTAACATTCGCTCTCGTCGAGTGCATGATGTCAACTTCACGATCCAAGCAGGGGGTGAGAGCTGCTAAAGCGCGCTCCATTGGTTGGTTAGGGGTGGTAGTGTGTTGAAGGACATAGGTGTTGGACTCGGTCTGCCCAAGAGACATATTAAATTGATGTGGCTAGTACGTTATGATCCAAGTCAGGTCATACCCAATAACAAGCTAGACAAACACCGATAATATTCGTTCATATATGATGTGATCATAACAAATGAATATTAACACTTGAGTTATTTGGAAAGGGGTTTCTAAATAAAATGTACTTGTCTAATAAACAAATCATATGGCTGATTTATGTTTTATGAAAGAACATTACATAGTGTTATTTAAGTTGGTTAAATAACAATATGTGAATAATAATAACCAAGCATGTCTCTTAACATATAATAGGTTTTATAAGTTATAAGTTATAAACTTATAAAAGTATATATGTATGGAAATATATATATTTTTAAAGTTTTATAAAAGAAAAAGATTATAACTCTTTCAAATGTAATATTATTATATGTTTGAGTGGAGACATGCAATGGTTATTATTGGTGGAGAGAAAGATGCCTTTAAATAAAACCAAGTCTTTCTCTTTCATTCTTTCATAACACACATAATTTCCAAGTAAACTTTTCTCTCTTCCTCTCTTGGGTATTTTCATCCAACATAAGAAAAGAAGAAGAAAATTTCAAGTGCAAATCCTAGCTAGAAGTGGTGTGTTGTTGAAGCTTGGGGTATGCTAGCTTGAGGAGCTTCAATATTCAAGTTCTTACCTTTCAATCATCATCTCTTTCACCCGGTTTTGTCATATTGAAAGGTAGTAGTAACATGCATGGACTTATAGTGACATGCATGTATTTGATAGTGTGTAATTCGTATTTGGATCCGGGTTTGGGTTTTGCATGTTTAAAATTGGTTTTATACATATCATATTAACAAGATTTAAAACTTTTATATCCGCTGCGTTTTTGGTAAAATAGGGATTTTATCACTTTGATAATCTTGTTAAAACCCAAAAATGGCATCAAGAGCCGCTTATACGAATGCATGCTTCATTAGACCCAAAATTTTTCAGGTTTATGGTGGGTTTCACCATTTGGCCGAAACTTTTTGAGGTTTTGGTTACCCCATGGTTTTTCAAGGTTATACTTTACATGCATGTGGTTATCTTGAAAAACCAAGTCATTTGGATGATTGTTTAGTTTGTTTGGACAAAACCCGAAACTTTCGGTTTGCTTAAGCTTTGGCCGAAAGTTTTGAGGCAAAAGGGGAACCATTTTGGTCTTGTATTATTGCATATTTGGATGTGTAATAGATGTTCATAACCTAGCCATGGCCTTGTGTTTGGTTGAATGATTGTGTTGGTTGTTTGTTCATTCGATTTGGTTGTAATATTTATTTGGGTTTGTAATCTATTTATTCATTCATATGGCTTGTAATAATAAGTAGATTAGATGTATTTCTTTTACTAGAAAAATGTATTAGGATATATTTTGTAAAAGAAGATGCATGGATGGAAGCCCAAATAAAATGATGAAGACCACAACACCGGGAGTAAACACTTGGAGCATATGGATGCGGAATCAAGTGGGAGTTCTCCGACACAAGTGCATGTTCTTTTAGGTCCATTACGAGAGACTTTTTGACACACTTGTCTTCGGTCAACAAGTGTGGTCAATATTAGGAGGCTATGGTTATGAACTTGTGGTTATGTATATTTTATGCTTGCATGGTTGATTTACTTATTATTTGCAATATGGTTTGCTTAACAACTTAAAATCAACTAGCATAAAATTGGTTCCTTAGAAATCGTTAGGTAATAAAAATTGGTTTTATTAATAACTAATGATTTCATAATAAAAATGGGTTTTATTAATTGGAACTTTGAAAATGGGTTTTTCAACTAAGTACCATACATTTGAATGCATGCAAATGAAAGGTACAATAAATAGTTTTCCAATCTAGAATTTAGAAAACTAAAATCCCTTTTTAAAAACAAGTTAAACACCATCCTTTTATACGACACTTAAGTCACTTGTAGACTTGAAAGTGAGTTAGGATCACCTAAGCACTTTTAAGAAAACTTGTGATCTTAAGGTGATTTTACAAGTACTTTTGGCATTAGGATCACCTAACCACTTGTATGAGTAAACTCACACGTGTGTATAAGTAGGACGACTTGATTTGAAACCATGACTATAGGATCACCTTAACATGGCGTTCAAAGGTGTTGATGGGATTTAACATACCAACTAAACATATGATGTTTAACCGATCCCATAAAACTAGAAGTTGCAAAGGGTTGCAATTGTCAAACGTTGACTACCTTGTTAATTCGAATAGTAGGATAAAGGTCACATAACTACTATTTAAATGAAACGTTGGGTTCTTGATTTTAATCAATAATTGTCTTTGAGACATTTAAAGGGTATTAAAGATTAAAATTTTATTAATATCGAAAATACTAATTTGAACTTTGTTAAAATTCTTTTAGATGGCCAAACAACGCACGGAACGCAATTATCCCACACGTGCATAATCTATCACTAAGATCCATTCTGGATAAGGATCGTCTAAACTTTAACAACTTCATGGATTGGTATCGAAACTTGAGAATTGTTCTCAAGCAAGAAAAGAAGTCTTATATTTTAGACGATCCTATTCCCGATGAACCCGATATCAATAACTTGGATGCCTATGCGGATTGGTTAATATACACCGAGGATTCGGTGCAAGTTTCTTGCCTCATGTTGGGAACAATGATTCCCGAGATCCAAAAGGATTTCGAGAATCATGGGGCGTATGACATGATAACCCGACTTAAGGAAATGTTCCTTACTCAATCTCGGGTTGAGCGATTCGAAACGGTTCGAGCGCTTCATGCATGTCATATGGAAGAAACCCAATCTGTTTCATCTTATGTACTTAAGATGAAGAGCCACATTGATCGGCTTGAACGGCTTAACTGTCCCGTCTTAAAAGAGTTAGCCACGGATTTAATCCTAAATGGCTTAACTAAAAGGTTTGAGACATTCGTCATGAACTACAACATGAATGGATGGGACAAAAGCATTGGTGAGCTTCACGCAATGCTTAAGACAGCCGAGGCCGGCATGGGTAAAAAGGTTTTACTCGTTCTTGCGATCAATAAGGGTGGCTCAAAGAAAAGGCATCACCCGGAACCAAAAGCAAAGGTTGCCGTTGGTAAGGGGCAAGTCAAGAAGGGGTTCAAGAGAAAGGCAAAGGCGGAGCCGAAGCCAAAGAAGCTAAAGGTTAGCGCTGAGGATCCGTGCTTTGGTTGTGGTGAGATAGGTCATTGGATGAGAAACTGTCCGACCTATCTCAAGGAGTTGAAAGCTAAGAGGGATGCGGGGCAAGCCTCAGGTACAACTTTCATGATTCACATTGATCTTAATATTATTTCTTCTAACACATGGTTATTGGATACCGGATGTGGAACTCACATATGCAATTCATTGCAGGGCTTCAAAAGAAGAAATGAGGTGAAGAAAGGAGATATAAGTCTCTTCATGGGCAATGGAGCAAAGGTTGACGTCCAAGCCCGAGGAGATTATGTTTTAAAGTTTCCAAATGGTTTGGAAATTGTTTTGAAAAACATTTTATATTCCCCTAGTTTGACTAGGAATATTATCACTGTTTCTGTATTAAGACAATCTGGTTATGACTTTAAGTTTGTTGATAATGGTATTTATGTTTTCATGGATAATGTCTTTTATTTTAAAGCGATACCGTTTTATGGCATTTATGAATTAATTCATGATGACTCATACATTAATAACTCGTTGTACCAAGCTAACACCAAAAGACTCAAAATGGATTTGAGTAATACTTTTCTTTGGCATTGTCGTCTTGGTCACATAAACAAGAATCGTATTCATACACTTCGAAAGAATGGTCTTTTGAAATCAAATGTTGATTCATTTGATGAATGTGAATCTTGTTTATTGGGAAAGATGACCAAAGAACCCTTTAATGGAACAAATGAAAGGGCGAAAGACTTATTAGGTATCATACATTCGGATGTATGTGGACCTTTTAGGACAATGACAAGAAATGATGAAAGATACTTCATTACCTTTACCGACGATTATAGTCGCTATGGGTATGTGTTCTTGTTAAGACACAAAAATGAGGCCTTTGAAATGTTCAAAGTCTTCCAAAATGAAGTACAAAATCAACTCAACAAAACAGTCAAAGTACTACGTTCCGATAGAGGAGGTGAATACCTCAATGATGCGTTTCTTGAACATCTTAGGAGTTGTGGGATTATCTCACAACTTACTCTACCTGGAACACCACAACATAATGGTGTGTCCGAAAGGAGGAATCGAACTTTATTGGACATGGTTCGATCCATGATGGCTAGATGCTCATTACCTCTATCATTTTTGGGTTTCGCTGTGATCTCTGCTGCCTGTATTTTAAAATGGCACCAACCAAGAAAGTGGATAGGACACCTTTTGAAATATGGCATGGAAAGGCTCCAAAATTTTCATATTTAAAGGTATGGGATTGTGAGGCTTATGTTAAGATCTACACCCCTGACAAACTTGAATGTCGATCCACTAAGTGTATATTTGTAGGATATCCCACGGAATCGATGGGATATTATTTCTACAATCCAAGCGAGCATAAAGTGTTTATAGTTCGAAAGGCTAAGTTCTTGGAAAGAAGGTTCCTTATGGAAGGAACTGATAGAACTGTAGAACTCGAAGAGGATCGAGAACTACATGCCGATACACGTTTGGTTGACACTAGCAATCAACAAGAGGTTGTTGAGGATGATCAAATGGTTAATCAAAACACACAAAACATTCGCAGATATGGATTTTTCATGGATGGATGCTACGTGGTTGATTCGGATGAACCCACCACATACCGAGATGCAATGTCGCAATCTGATTGTGATAAATGGCTAGAAGCCATGAATGTTGAGATGCAATCCATGCATGACAATCAAGTATGGGACTTGGTTGCTCCACCTCTAAATTCCAAGCTGATTGGAAGTAAGTGGGTTTTCAAGAAGAAAACTGATATGCATGGAAACTTGGATACTTATAAAGATAGACTTGTAGCAAAGGGTTTCACTCAAACTCAAGGGGTTGATTATGATGAAACTTTCTCGCCCGTGGCGATGCTAAATTCTATAAGGATATTGTTTGTCATAGCCGCATATTATGACTATGAGATATGGCAAATGGATGTCAAAACTGCTTTTCTAAACGGGCATCTTAATGAAGATGTTTATATGGTTCAGCCTGAAGGTTTTGTCGATCCACAACATCCTAACAAAGTATGCAAGTTGAAGAAATCAATCTATGGATTGAAACAAGCATCCAGAAGTTGGAATCACCGTTTTGATGATGAAGTTAAGAAATTTGGATTCATCAAAAACGCTGATGAAGCTTGTGTGTATAAGAAAGCTAGTGGGAGCATCATAACCTTTCTGGTATTATATGTCGATGACATATTACTGTTTGGAAATGACATTCCAACCTTGGAAGGTGTGAAATCCTGGCTTGGAAGCTGTTTTTCCATAAAGGATCTTGGTGAAGCCGCCTATATTCTGGGAATAAGAATCTACAGGGATAGATCAAGGCGGTTGATAGGTTTGAATCAAAGTGCATACATTGACAAGATCTTGAAAAGGTTCAAAATGAAAAATCTAAGAAAGGTTTGGTACCTATTCAAAGAGGAACCATGTTGAGTGCTTCTCAATGTCCAAGCTCAAAGGATGAGCAAGACAAAATGAGTGGTATCCCATATGCATCTGCTATAGGATCCATCATGTATGCCATGATTTGCACTAGACCGGATGTATCATGCGCCTTGAGCATGACAAGTCGATACCAACAAAATCCGGGAACTAGCCATTGGATGGTTGTTAAGAGCATATTGAAATACCTTAGAAGGACTAAGGATATGTTTCTAATATATGGCTCTGGTGAGGAGGAACTCGTTGTAAAGGGTTACACTGATGCGAGTTTCCAAACTGATCGAGATGATTCTCGATCACAATCGGGATACGTTTTCGTTCTCAATGGTGGTGCTGTCTCATGGAAGAGTGCAAAACAAGACGTGGTAGCTTTATCCACCACTGAATCTGAATACATCGCCGCCTCCCTGGCAGCTCAAGAAGCTGCATGGATTAGAAAGTTCATTGCCAATCTAGGAATGGTTCGTACCATTCAGGACCCTCTAGAGATCTTTTGTGCCAACGAGGGTGCGATTGCTCAAATCAAGGAACCCCGCGCACATCAAAAGACTAGGCACATTGAGCGGAGATTCAACTACATAAGGGATGAAGTTGAAAAGGGAAAGATATGCATTCGCAAAGTTCACACTGATCAAAACATTGCGGACCCACTCACGAAACTCCTAGAAAGGCCGAAGCATGAGAGTCATACTTGCGCCTTAGGACTTCGATATTCTAGTGATTGGATTTGATCAAAATTTGTATTTGGATATTGGAACAATTTTATTTTAACTCAATCATATGGTTTTGGTTATGGTCATGTTCTTGAGTTATGTTCCATTTTAGTATGTTTAAATCCGTGAATAATTTGAATTATTCTAAACGTCCGTAGTCGTTCATATTTGTGGGAACAAATGTGAAAGTAAGACTATTATGAACTTGGATTGGTAGATATTCATGAGGTAAGAATGTAGCAAAGGGTTGCTGCCAAGGTTCATAGATATTTATGGGATAAATATTGGACTGACCCGCTCTCAATTTTACTGCATGGAATCCTTGGGATTTGTGATCATAAGTAAATTTGAGTAAAGGCGAACTTCATAGTATCCTCCGACCTGAGATACATATTGGGTCTTGATATTCATCGACTATTATGCTTTGACTTAGTTCTTCGCTGCTCTGAAATATGTCAGTACATAAGGCTAAGCTCAAGTATAGTACAATGTGATAGTGAGAGACGTATGTAGTCAATATGGGATTTGTCCCTCTTATTCGTTGAGAGTTAAATGTCTAAGACCTGACAAGTTAAATCAACAGAGAATGATCACTCTGTGTCTCTGGATTTAACATGAAATTTGTGGCAAAAGGATAAATGATAGTTTCACCTAAATCATTTTCAAGTATTGGACTTGAAAGGGATGATGTTATTGAATGGCACTTCGTCATACGTATTAGGGGTAGTAAACCGTAGTTAGGCGGTATTTGCTACTTGCATCAATCTTCTATGTATCTTGTGCAAGTGGGAGATTGTTGGACTTGGTCTGCCCAAGAGACATATTAAATTGATGTGGCTGGTACGTTATGATCCAAGTCGGGTCATACCCAATAACAAGCTAGACAAACACCGATAATATTCGTTCATATATGATGTGACCATAACAAATGATTATTAACACTTGAGTTATTTGGAAAGGGGTTTCTAAATAAAATGTACTTGTGTAATAAACAAATCATATGGATGATTTATGTTTTATGAAAGAACATTACATAGTGTTATATAAGTTGGTTAAATAACAATATGTGAATAATAATAACCAAGCATGTCTCTTAACATATAATAGGTTTTATAAGTTATAAGTTATAAACTTATAAAAGTATATATGTATGGATATATATATATATATGTTTAAAGTTTTATAAAAGAAAAAGATAATAACTCTTTCAACTGTAATATTATTATATGTTTGAGTGGAGACATGCAAGGTGAGTGGAGCATGCAATGGTTATTATTGGTGGAGAGAAAGATGCCTTTAAATAAAACCAAGTCTTTCTCTTTCATTCTTTCATAACACACATAATTTCCAAGTAAACTTTTCTCTCTTCCTCTCTTGGGTATTTTCATCCAACATAAGAAAAGAAGAAGAAAATTTCAAGTGCAAATCCTAGCTAGAAGTGGTGTGTTGTTGAAGCTTGGGGTATGCTAGCTTGAGGAGCTTCCATATTCAAGTTCTTACCTTTCAATCATCATCTCTTTCACCCGGTTTTGTCATATTGAAAGGTAGTAGTAACATGCATGGACTTATAGTTACATGCATGTATTTGATAGTGTGTAATTCGTATTTGGATCCGGTTTTGTCGTATTTGTATTTGATGTATTTGAGAGAACCTTTCTTAATATGAGTCAGTGTGATGAGCATAAACATCATAGACTTTTCACCACACTTGTCCTTTAAAGCTTTCTCTTGAGTTACCCCTTTTGAATCTTTCGCTAGGTCGTGAGGATCAACTCCAATAGTCTTATGATGAGTAATGAGAACATCAAAGTTGATTGAAAAGGGAAGCAATTCTTCAATCTTAGTATCCTCTCTCCACACTGCTTTTCACAAAAGTTATCTTCTCCAACTTGATTGGTCTTTCATCTCTATCATTTCTTGGTCTAAGCCATCTTCTAGCATAATCTTCCATACTCTCCACAACAAACAGTTCATGGTTGGAGAACACTAGATATGTAGGAAGAAAGTGATCATCATCCTTGAGGATTTCTTCATTCTTGTTGTTTTTGACACTTGCCCTTTTTGAGAATACTTTACTTGTTGAATTTTCATTGATTTTCTTTCCTTTGGACCCACCACAAGATCAAATGACTTTCTTGATCTTCCGATGAAACTTGTACTCCAACAGATTTATCAACTGATTTTTCTTTTGTTTCAGCAACCTTCATCAAAAACTCATAATCTTCCATACTCTCCACATCAAACAGTTCATGGTTGGTGAACACTAGATTTGTTGGTTTCTTTGAAATGGTTGTTGTTGTGGGACTATTTGTTGATGGTTCTGTTGCTGAAAGTTGTTTTTGAACTGTCTTTGTTGGCCTTGATTTTGATTTTGGTACTGGAACCCATTTCGTGGACATTACAAATGGTTGTTGTTGTGGGACAACTTATAAATTTTGTCTCGTGGACATTACAAATCAATCCTAATATATGAGTTTCATCTTCAACTTCTAGAACTGGAAGCTTCCCTTATTCTATCCAGTTTGACAGTTGCGGCCTTTTCTTTGAATATGAATAACTGGGTGTGGTGAGAATGCTAAGAGGGACGAGTCCATCTAATTATATCCTTTAGATCCTCCCCATGCAGAATTTCCAGATCAGTATCTTCCTTGATAATGCCCAAGGCCAGTCCACCAGAGTTTCTAAGATGAAGGATTCACCATGATCTTCAAATACAATATCAGCAATCCTTGCAATCCTTTGGACTTCGTGATTGGGCCTTGTCATCTGCAGCCTCATGCTTAGACATTTCTTCATGTTGGCCCGTTTCCAGATCAGTATCTTCCTTGATAATGCCCAAGGCCAGTCCACCAGAGTTTCTAAGATGAAGGATTCACCATGATCTTCAAATACAATATCAGCAATCCTTGCAATCCTTTGGACTTCGTGATTGGGCCTTGTCATCTGCAGCCTCATGCTTAGACATTGCTTCATGTTGGCCCGTGGATTTTGGTGCTTGGTCTTCTTATGGTTAGAAGCTTCAGTCAATTGTATGTCTAACAACCTCCTCTTCCTCTTCTTCCTCTCAAAATCAGAAAGTTCCATCTTCCTCTTCTTGCTCAAAATTGGAACCCTTTCCTGGCTTGGTCTCTTAGATGTTTTGATAATTCATTTTGTTGTCATCCTTCAAACCTTTGCCTGTTGTGACAGTCATACAAGTTGTTGAGTGGCTTTAGTGGTTGGGATTTGGACGCTTACAGCTGAGGGCCTAGAAGTATATTTCTTCTTGGGAATAGGGACCCTCACATGCCCAGCTTTTTCAACCGTTGACCTCAATAAGTGTTTTAAGACCGTTGACCAAGCAAAAAGTTAAAATGAGTTTTGTCAAATGCCTTGGTAAACAGGTCAGCGCGTTAAAAATCCGTGTGCACCTTTTCAATATCAAATAATTTCTTTTCAATACAGTCTCGAATGAAATGTTATCGAATCTCAATATGTTTTGTTTTCGAATGCTGCACAGGATTTTTGGTGATACTTAAGGCAGCAGAGTTATCAATTAAAATTGGAGTAGTAAGAAACTTCAAACCGTAGTCGCACAGATGTTGTTGGATCCATAAAACCTGTGAATAGCAACTCGAGGCTGCCACATATTTTGCCTTAGTGGTTGAAGTGGAGACCGTTGTTTGCTTCTTACACTGCCAGGAAAAAAGCTGGCTTCCTAAAAATTGACAACCCGCCGAAGTCGATTTGAAATTGATGTTGCATCCTCCATAGTTCGAATAGGAAAACGCATTGAGTTCAAAACTATTGTCCTTGGGATACCATAACCCGATGTCAGGATTACCCCTTAGATATTGAAGTATGCGTTTACCCGCTGCCAGGTGAGTCACTCGGGGACTTGATTGTTACCTAGCACACAAACAAACATCAAACATTATATCAGGACGAGAAGCATTTAAGTACATTAACGAACCAATCATCGCTCGATAAAGGTTCGTATCTATGGTATCCTCCAATTCATCCAATGACAAATTGTGAGAGGCGACGAAGGGATTTTTCCGGCGGTATCTTGAATCGGCTCAAAACATCGTTCACGTATTTCGTCTGATGAATAAAGATTCCCTTATCAGACTGAAGAACCTGCAACCCTAAGAAAAAGTTCATCTCCCCCATCGAGCTCATTTCAAACTTCGTCTGCATCGACTTCCCAAATTCCTTACATAACGTGTCATTTTTTGAACCAAATATGATGTCATCGACATATATTTGAACAAGGAGCAGATCATCACAACGTTCTTGTAAAATAAAGTGCAGTCCACAGTTCAACGCTTTAATCCATTATCCGTAAGATGGCCAGCAAGTGTGCCGTACCAAGATCTCGGGGCTTGGTGTAGATCATACAGGGCGTTGTTCAATCAGTAAACATGGTCCGGATAACCTGGATCTTCAAAACCAGGAGGCTGCAAAACAAACACCTCTTCATGTAATTCCCCATTAATAAACACGATTTCAACATCCATTTGATAAGCCTTAATGTTTTTGAAAGTAGCATAGGCCAAGAATATTCGTATAGCTTCCAATCGGGCAACTGGAGCATACACGTCTGTGTAATCTATGCCTTATTGCTGATGAAAACCTTGAACAACCAATCGTGCTTTGTTTCGTACAATCACCCCTCGATCATCCTTCTAGCACTTAAAAACCCACCTTGTCGGAATTGGTATCTTAACTCTAATCAATTTATAAAAGAGATCCCAAACACCCAGTCGATTAAACTGTTGCAAGTCTTCTTGCATTGATTCTACCCAAGATGGATCAACAAGAGCCATACGAACATTTTGTAGGAATCGGTCTGCCCAAGACACATATTAGAGTTGATGTGGCTAGTACGTTATGATCCAAGTCGAGTCATACCCAATAACAAGCTAGACAAACACCATAATATTTATTGTATATATGATCTAACAAATAAATATTAGCACTTATGATATTTAGAAAAATGGGTTTCTAAATATTTGCACTTGAGGAATCGATAAATAATAAGGATAATGTATTAAGAGAGGTTATCTTATGATATTATTTAAGTTGGTTAAATTATATATATATATATATATATATATATATATATATATGATAATGGTTATGGTATGTTGCATGAAACTTATGGCATGTTAAAAGTGTTAAATGTCACAAAGTTTCAATAGACCTGTGACTAATACATGGAGTATTAGTCATGCGACTGATACATGGAGTATTAGTCCTGAGACTAGTACATGGGGTATTAGTCTGTTCCAGGAAGAAAGAGAAAATAATATCTGGTAGGACCAGCCCACTTTTGGGGGGAAACTTCCCACCCATTTGTTTATGATATTTTCTCTTATTAATACATCTTGGGACACAACAAAAATACGACCAACCACATTACATGCAATATTGTAATCACTCTCTCCTCTCTCTCTTCTCTCAAAAAATCGGTTCAAGGAAGAAGAATGCAAGAGGGTTTTATCTTTCAAGAGCAAGAGTCATTAAATCCTAGCAAGCAAGGTGTTTGTTGAAGGCTTGGAGGGTATACAAGCTTGAGGCTCTTCTCCATTGAAGGCTAACCATTCAAACCGTCATCTCCTTCATATTCTTGCCTCTAGAAAGGTTGTATTACATAAAACTCCTATGGTTGATAGTTTTGGTATTCATGTAATTCGTATATGGATCTGGGGCTTGGGTTTTACATATAAAAGGGGTTTTATATTAATCAATATAACAAGATCTAAAACTTTTAATCCGCTGCGTTTTTCATATAAATGGGTTTATATGGCTTTGATAATCTTTTTAAAACCCAACAATGGCATCAAGAGCCGCTTATACGAATACATGCATCAATTGATCTAAAACCTTTCGGGTTTTTTGGTGTGGTTCACCATATGGCCGAAATTTTCGGGCTTTTGGTTACCCCTTGATTCTTCAAGGTTATACTTTACATGCATGTGACAATCTTGAAGAATTAAGTCATTTGGTTGATTGGTTGTTTTGTTTGGACAAAACCCGAAACTTTGGTTTTTCTTATCCTTGGCCGAAAGTTTGAGGTTCACAAGGGGAACCATTTTAGACATGTAATACTTGCATATTTGGATGTGCATTTGGATGTTCATAACCTTGCCATGACCCTGTGTTTGGATATGTGTTTGTGTTGTGATTTATTCAATATTCAATTTGGTTGTAATATTCATTTATTTGGGTTTGTAATCTATTTATTCATTTCATATTGGTTTGTAATAATAAGTAGACTAGTTGTATTTCTTTTACTAGAGAAAAATGTATTATGATATTTTTTTGTAAAAGAAGATGCAACAAGGTTACGGTTTTGGTTTTGGGCCTTAATGGACCTTATAGTCCAAGATGGGATTTTAGCCCAAAGGCCAAAGCCCAAACGTGGAGGCCCAAGGAAGCAAGGAGCTGAAGTTGGAGCCCAATTGGAAGCCCAAATAAAGTGAAAAGGTCACAACACAAGGTGGACGCTTGAAGCATATGGATGCGTGATCAAGTGAGAGTTCACCGACACATGCCTTGTGTCATTTCTCGTCCTTTAAGAGAGACCTTTTGGCACACTTGTTTTGGTCAACAAGTGTGGCCAAGATTAGGTGGCTAAGGTTATGAACTTGTGGTTGTTTATTAATGCTTGCATGGTTGATTTATATATTTTGTTTTATCTTATTTGGATAAGGATAATTAACAAATTTAATATCAACAACTTGCATAAAATTTGTTCCTTAGAGATCATTAGGTAATAAAATTGGTTTTATTAAAGGAAAATGATTTCACAATAAAATGGGTTTTATTAAAAGAAAATTTGAAAATGGGTTTTCAAATAAAGTACCATACATTTGAAAGCATGCAAATGCAACGTACATAGTTTTCCAATCTAGAGTTTAGAAAACTTAAATCCCTTTTAAAACAAGTTAAACACCATCCTTTTATACAACACTCGAGCCACTTGTAGACTTGATGTGGGGTAAGGGTCAACTAACCACATTTAAGAAAACTTGTGATCTTGAGGTGGTTTTACAATACTTGTGGGATGAGGGTCACCTAACCACTTGTATGTGTAAACTCACATGTGTGTGTAAGTAGGACGACTTGATTTGGAAACCATGGTTATAGGGTCACCGAAACATGGCATACAAAGGTGTTGATGGGATTAAACATGCCAACTAAACATATGATGTTTAACTGATCCCATAAAACTAGAAGTTGCAAAAGGTTGCAATTGTGAAACATTGACTACCTTGTTAATTTGAATAGTAGGATAAAGGTCACTTAACTACTATTTGAATGAAACATTGGATTCTAGACTTTAATCATTAATTGTCGTTAAGACATTAAAAGGTATTAACGATTAAAATTTATTGATATCGAAAATACTAAAAGTGAACTTTGTTAAATTGTGTAGATGTCCGCAATCAACAATCCACCTAACGCAATTATCCCACCCGTGCATAAGGTCCTATTCCCGATGAACCAAACATTGACGATTTAGATGCCTATAACGATTGGTTAAAATACACCGAGGATTCAGTGCAAGTTTCTTGTCTTATGTTGGGAACTATGATTCCCGAGATTTAAAAGGATTTTGAACATCACGGGGCATATGACATGATCACCCAACTTAATGAAATGTTCCTTACTCAAGCTAGGGTGGAACGCTTTGAAACGGTTCGAGAGCTCCATGCATGTCATATGGAAGAAACCCAATCGGTTTCATCTTATGTGCTTAAGATGAAAAGCCATATTGACGGCTTCAACGACTTAATTGTCCTGTCTCAAAAAAGTTAGCCACGGATTTTATCCTTAATGGCCTAACTAAAAGGTTAGAGACTTTTGTCATGAATTATAACATGAATGAATGGGACAAGAGCATTGGTGAGCTTAACGCAATGCTCAAAACGGTCGAAGCGGGAATGGGTGAAAAGGTTTTACCGGTTCTCACAATCAATGAAGGTGACAATAAGAAGAGGCATTACCCGGAACCTAAGGCAAAGGTTGCCAAAGGTAAGGGACACGTCAAGGGCAAGTTCAAAGGAAAGGCTTAAGCGGAACCAACCAAACCAAAGGAAAAGAAGCTAAAGGTTAGCTCGGAGGACCCGTGCTTTGGTTGTGGTGAGAAAGGACATCGGATGAGGAATTGTCTAACCTATCTCAAAGAGTTGAAAGCAAAAAGGGATGCGGGGCAAACCTTGGGTACGACATTCATGATTCATATTGATCTTAATGTTATTTCTTCTAACACATGGGTATTGGATACAGGATGTGGAACTCATATTTGCAATTTGTTGCAGGAATTCAAAAGAAATAAGCATTTCAAGAAAGGAGATACAAGTCTCTTCATGGGCAATGGAGCAAAGGTTGATGTCGAAGCCCAAGGAGACTATGTTTTGAAGCTTCCAAATGGTTTGGAAGTTGTTTTGAAAAGCATTTTGTATGCTCTTAGTTTTACTAGGAACATTATCTCCATTTCTCTTTTAAGACAATGTGGTTATGATTTCAAGTTTGTAGACAATTGGTTTTATGTTTTCATGAATGATGTCTTTTATTTTAAAGCAATGCCGTGTAATGGCATTTATGAATTGGTTCATGATAATACACCCATTGATAACTCGTTGTACCAAGCTAATACCAAAAGACTCAAACTGAATTTGAGTAAAACTTTTCTTTGGCACTGTCGCCTTGGTCACATAAACAAGGATCGCATTCATACACTTCAAAATAATGGTCTTTTGAAATCAAATGATGATTCATTTGATGAGTGCGAATCTTGTTTATTGGGAAAGATGACCAAGGAGCCCTTTAATGGAACTAATGAAAGGGCAAAAGACTTATTTGGTATCGTACTTTCGCATGTATGTGGTCATTTTAAGACAATGATAAGGAATGGTGAAAGATACTTCATTACCTTTACCGACGATTAAAGTCGCTATGGGTATGTGTTCTTGTTAAGACACAAAGATGAAGCCTTTGAAATGTTCAAAGTCTTCCAAAATGAAGTACAAAATCAACTCAACAAAACAATCAAAGTACTACGACCCGATAGAAGAGGTGAGTACCTCAATGATGCGTTTATAGAACATCTTAGGAATTGTGGGATTGTCTCACAACTTACTCCACCTGGAACACCACAACATAATGGTGTGTCTGAAAGGAGAAATCGAACTCTATTGGATATGGTTCGATCCATGATGGCTGGAAGCACATTACCTCTATCATTTTGGGGCTTCGCATTGATCTCCGCAACCGTATTCTAAATATGGCACCAACCAAGAAAGTGCAAAGGACAACTTTTGAAATATGGAATGGAAGGGTTCCATCGTTATCATATTTAAAGGTATAGGGTTGTGAGGCTTATGTTAAGAACCACACCCGAAACAAACTAGAATGTCGATCCACTATGTGTATTTTTGTAGGATATCCCAGAGATTCGATGGGATATTATTTCTACAATCCAAACGAGTATAAAGTGTTTACTGCTCGAAAGGTTGTGTTCTTGGAAAGAAAGTTCCTTAGGGAAGGAGCTAATAGAACTATGGAACTCTAAGAGGATCGAGAACCACAAGCCGATACACGTTTGGTTGACACTATCAATCAATAAGAGGTTGTTGATGATGATCAAATGGTTGATCGAAACACACAAAGCGTTCGAAAGACTAGTAGAATTAGCACCCCACCTGAAAGATATGGATTTTTCATGGATGGATGCTACGTGGTAGATTCCAATGAACCCACCACATACCAAGATGCAATATCGCAATCTGATTGCGATAAATGGCTGGAAGCCACGAACGTTGAGATGCAATCCATGCATGACAACCAAATATGGGACTTGGTTGCTCCACCTCTTAATTCCAAACTGGTTGGAAGTAAGTGGGTTTTCAAGAAGAAAACTTATATGCATGGAAACTTAGATACTTATAAAGCTAGACTCGTAGCAAAGGGTTTCACTCAAACTCAAGGGGTTGATTATGATGAAACTTTCTCGCCCGTGGCGATGCTAAAGTCTATTAGTATATTATTTGCCAAAGCCGCATATTATGACTATGAGATTTGGCAAATAGATGTCAAAACCGCTTTTCTAAATGGACATCTTGACGAAGATGTCTATATGGCTCAGCCCGAAGGTTTTGTCGATCCACAACATCCTAATAAAGTATGCAAGTTAAAGAAATCAATCAATGGATTGAAACAAGCATCTAGAAGTTGGAATCACCGCTTTGATGAAGAAGTCAAGAAATTTGGATTCATCAAGAACGCTGATGAGGCTTGTGTGTATAAGAAAGCTGGTGCAGCATCATTACTTTCCTAGTATTGTATGTTGATGACATACTTTTGTTTGGGAATGACATTCCAAACATGGAAGGTGTAAAAGCATGGCTTGGGAGTTGTTTTTCCATCGAAGATCTTGGTGAAGCCGCCTATATTTTGGGAATAAGGATCTATTGGGATAGATCAAGGTGGTTGATAGGTTTGAATCAAAGTGCATACATTGACAAAATCTTGAAAAGGTTCAAGATGGACAACTCTAAGAAAGGTTTCGTACCCATTCAAAGAGGAACAATATTGAGTGCTTCTCAATGTCCAAGCTCAAAGGATGAGCAAGACAAAATGAATAGAATCCCATATGCATTGGCTATAGGATCCATCATGTATGCCATGATATGCACTAGAGCGGATGTGTCATGCGCTTTGAGCATTACAAGTCGATAACAACAAAATCCGGGAAGTAGCCATTGGATGGCGGTTAAGAGCATATTGAAATACCTTAGAAGGACTAAGGATATGTTTCTAATATATGGCTCTGGTGAAGAGGAACTCGTTGTAAAGGGTTACACGGATGCGAATTTCGAAACTGATCGAGATGATTCTCGATCACAATCGGGATATGTTTTCTTTATGAATGGTGGAGTTGTTTCTTGGAAGAGCGCAAAACAAGATGTGGTAGCCTTGTCCACCACTGAATCTGAATACATCGCCGCCTCATTGGCAGCTCAAGAAGCTGCATGGATTAGAAAGTTTGTGGCCGATCTAGGGGTAGTCCGTACCACTCAGAACCCTCTAGAAATCTTTTGTGACAACGAGGGTGCGATTGCTCAAATCAAGGAACCCCGTGCACATCAAAAGACTAGGCACATTGAGTGGAGATTCAACTACATAAGGGATGAAGTTGAAAAGGGAAAGATATGTATTCGCAAAGTTCACAATGATCATAACATTGTGGATCCACTCACGCAGCTCCTTGAAAGGCCGAAGCATGAGGGTCATACTTGCGCCTTAGGACGATGATATTCTAGTGATTGGATTTGATCTATTTTGACTCATTCATATGATTATAGTTTATGATTTTGACATTTGTGTTATGTTCCATTTTAGCATGTTTAAATCCGTGAATAAGTTAATTATTCTAAATGTCCGTAGTCGTTCATACTTGTGGGAACAAGTATGAAGGTAAGACTATTATGAACTTGGATTGGTAAATATTCATAAGGTATGAATATAGCAAGGGTTGCTGCCAAGGTTCATAGATATTTATGGGATAAATATTAGACTGACCTGCTCTCAATTTTACTGCATGGAATCCTTGTGATTTGTGATCATAAGTAAATTTGAGTAAAGGCGAACATCATAGTATCCTCCAACCTGAGAGACATATTGGGTCTTGATATTCATCGACTATTATACTTTGACTTAGTTCTTCGCTGCTCTGAAACATGTTAGTACATAAGGCTGAGCTCAGGTGTAGTACAAGGTGATAGTGAGAGACGTATGTAGTCAATAGGGGATTTATCCCTCTTATTCGTTGAGAGTGAGATGCCTCAGGCCTGCTAAGTTAAATCAACAAAGAATGATCATTCTGTGTCTTTAGATTTGACATGACATCCGTGGAAAAAGGATAAATGATAGGTTCACCTAAATCATTTCAAGTAAGGGACTTGAAGGGGATGATGTTATTGAATGGCACTTCGTCATACGTATTAGGGGTAGTAAACGGTTGTTAGGAGGTATTTGTTATTTGCATAAATCTTCTACGTATCTTGTGCAAGTGGGAGATTGTAGGAAACGGTCTGCCCAAGACACATATTAGAGTTGATGTGGCTAGTACGTTATGATCCAAGTCGGGTCATACCCAATAACAAGCTAGACAAACACCATAATATTTATTGTATATATGATCTAACAAATAAATATTAGCACTTATGATATTTAGAAAATGGGTTTCTAAATATTTGCACTTGAGGAATCGATAAATTATAAGGATAATTTATTAAGAGATATTATCTTATGATATTATTTAAGTTGGTTAAATTATATATATATATATATATATATATATATATATATATATATATATATGATAATGGTTGTGGTATGTTGCATGAAACTTATGTCATGTTAAAAGTGTTAAATGTCACAAAGTTTCAATAGACCTGTGACTAATACATGGAGTATTAGTCCTGCGACTGATACATGTAGTATTAGTCCTGTGACTGATACATGTAGTATTAGTCCAGAGACTAGTACATACGGTATTAGTCTGTTCCAAGAAGAAAGAGAAAATAATATCTGGTAGGACCAGCCCACTTTTAGGGGGAAACTTCCCACCCATTTGTTTATGATATTTTCTCTTATTAATACATCTTGGAACACAACAAAAATACAACCAACCACATTACTTGAAATATTGTAATCACTCTCTCCTCTCTCTCTTCTCTCCAAAAATCGGTTCAAGGAAGAAGAACCCAAGAGGGTTTTATCTTTCAAGAGCAAGAGTCATTAAATCCTAGCAAGCAAGGTGTTTGTTGATGGCTTGGTATACAAGCCTGAGGCTCTTCTCCATTGAAGGATTGCCATTCAAATCGTCATCTCCTTCATATTCTTACCTCTTGAAAGGTTGTATTACATAAAACCCCTATGGTTATAGTTTTGGTATGCATGTAATTCGTATATGGATCCGGGGCTTGGGTTTTACATATAAAACGGGTTTTATATTAATCAATATAACAAGTTCTAAAACTTTTAATCCGCTGCGTTTTTCATATAAATGGGTTTATATGGCTTTGATAATCTTGTTAAAACCCAACACATTTGTCGGTTCTACTTGAGATAGAAAGCAAGTGTATTTCACGAGTTTAATGATTCCCGAGGAATGCATATTGGCATATGCACATAATATGGAATCAGTAGAATTAGCAATTTGATGACGTGTTTTCACCCCTACATCAAGATCACCAATGATGTTGTCCTGGGGATGATACGAATGAATCCGAAGAATTGGATTCTCAGGCACAACAACATTTTTAGATAAATTAGTTAGATTCTCCTCAGCAATATGAGATGATTCACCGGTTCATGTGTATCGGGAAATGAAGCCGAGAAAGAATCAACAAAATGACCATCATCAGATGAGATCGAAATCATATGAGACGTATCAGGAAGATCATCTTGTGAAGCATCAACATAAACATTACAAGAAGATCTCGGAGGTAAGAATTGATCTTCAAAATAAGCACGCACCTAGTCTTCATCTGGTTGATCGGCTATTTGAGAAAATGAATTAAATAAACTCTCATAATCGAACATCCAATCAGGTCCCTTACCCTGGGGAAGTGTGGTATACCTTTGACAATAAACATGGTACCACTCCTCTACACAGCCCGAAGTAAGGTTAAATACACGTTTCTTAGGACACCCGAATGGTTCCAAATACTTTAAATTAGGCTTTCTCTTGTTCAGAAGTTCATAACTCGTCTTTTGAAGATTCTTCACAGTCAAAACACGATTAAGCGTGTAACAAGCAGTATTCACAGCCTCATTCCAAAATTGAACAGGAAGCTTAGAATCTGCAAGCATCATTCGAGCCGCTTCAATTAGTGTTCTATTCATTCTTTCTGCCACCCCATTCTGTTGAGGTACATAAGGAGCACTGTATTCTCGATGAATTCCTTTCTTAATACAAAAGAAATCTAATACATTTTTCTTAAACTCCGTACGATTATCCCTTCGAATATGTCTCACTTTCAGTTTATACAGAGATTTGATCTTGGTGATTAAATTTTGAACCAGAATGGGTGTTTGATCTTTTGAACTCATAAATAAAACCCAAGAATGTCTTGAATAATCATTAGTGACAACTAAACAGTACCAATCACCAGCATTATTCGCACGATTCATAGGACCAAACAAATCAATATGAAGTCGTTCCGATGGAGTGTCGATGGTATTGGTTAACTTAGATGGGTGAGACTTCTTCTTCTGTTTGTCCTTCTTACAAGCAACACAGTGATCTGTTAATTTAAAATGTTTCAAGGGAACTCCATCAACCAAATCATTTTCCGTTAAATAATTCATTTTTCAAAATGAATATGACCAATTCTTCTATGCTATAGAATAGTTTCTTTTTCTGTTGCTTTAGAAACAAAATATGTTTCTACAGAAGTAGATACCTTAGATGTCATGTTTAGTACATAAATATCATTAGATAGAGGAAATCTCATAACTACCATATCCTCGGGAATGACATATCCTTGTTTCAATATTATGCACTCCTTATAATTAAATACGGTTGTGCACTTCTTATCACAGATTTGTGACACACTCAATAAATTATAATCAACTTTATCAGAATAATTAACTTTCTCAAAAGTGATACGCCCATTTGACACATCTTCTTCTTTTGTAATCAATCCACCCGAAATACCCGCAAACGCAACATACCCTCCTTGTATATTCTTGACATTCGTTAAGAGGTTAATATTGTGGGTAATATGATGAGAGCATCCACTATCCATTATCCAATTTTCACCAGAAACAGTCTTAGATGAACTCTGCACATGAATGAAAAATGATCATTTCAAAAAGGCAGCCCAGTCCTCAGTCTTGGGCACCTCTTGAGTTTACCTAGATGTTTTAATGTTTAGTGAATTCAAATGTGGTTTAGACACTTGTGAATAAGTCACAGGTCAATAAGACTTTCGTCTTATGTATGTAGCCCAGGCCTCAGTCTTAGCCACCTCTTGAGATTCACTTGATGTTTTAATGTTTAGGGAATTCAAATGTGGTTTAGCCGCTTGTGAATTAGTCACAGGTCATTTAGACTTTCGTCTTAAGTATGTAGCTTGAACCACGTTTGTATTCACATTTTTACAAATAGGTTCGGTTGGAACAAATTTGGGCTTTAAACTACCTGAATTTCATTAACATGAACCGCCTTTCGAGGATTCACATCAGAAAACATGATATGGGTTTCATCATCAAAAGACATCGGTCTTTTCTAAATCTCCTTAATCACATGAACGGGTTTAGATTGTTCCTTGATAAATTAATGAAGATTTTGTGATATCTTCAGTCCACAATTCCTGACTACATGACCTTGTTCGCCACAGAGAAAACACGTTCTCATGTCAACACGATCACGTTGTAGTTTTGCAGGATCTTATGCAATCGAAGGTTGATGAAATAAACCAACAATGGGACCTTTGTCCAAATCATCAAATGTCACGGATATCCTTTTCAGGTAGAAATCAAGATTTGAACAATTTGAAAATCTTTGTAATTTGTCAGTTCCATTTGATTTAACAAATTGCACATTCTTAGCAGATTTTAATAATTGTTTTTCTTTTATCAAAGGATCAGTTACATTTTACGTTTTGGAATTCACTAACTTATGCTCAAGATCTTGTATCCTGGAAGTTTCATTCTGAAAGATGCTTTCAATCAATTCAGGCTTGATTAGATTAAGCGGAATTTCTTTCTCAGTTTAAACTTTGCTAATCCCTTTCAACTTAAACACATGACCAGTAGATTGGTTAGAAGCATAGGATTGATAAAACGCACCAAGTCCTCATCAGAAATCTTTGGTTTTTCTGACTTCTTAGCTTTAACCTTAACCGGTTTCTCCTTTTTCACTTGATATGCATTTTAACCATACACAGCCTCCTCAAATTCTTGAGGTTCACATAAAATGTGATTTTAACGTGGAATTACCTGGTTTTTTTGTACAACATCAGGTTCAAATACATCTTCAATAATTACTTTCTCAACATTTTCAACAAAGACTCTGTTGCTTTGAGTATGAGGTTTTGTAGGTTCCCAGCCGGATCTACACGGAAGTATCTCGTACTACGTAGGTGCGGAATCCCTACGTAAGACGATACGAGCGTAGGATGTAAACTATGTTAATACCGAACACGAACACACGTTACAATACTCAAAAGACACGTTGTATTGCAACTCCTTTAACACGTGATACGCAAATCACAATTACACGTACTGGAATCTTAGCCAAATACAAGCCGTAGCCTAAACATTTATAACCTTCGACAACTTCGCCTAACAGACTAGGCGAAGTTGTCAATAACTTCGCTTGTCCCATAAGTTCGCTTATAACAGGCGAACTTGTGAGACAACTTAACTAAAACACAAATCAAAACCAACTAACACGATTATAGACACTATATAATAAACTACTGACATCATGTACCAACAGACTCCCCCTTGGCAGTAGCTTCATATCTCTAACTTCAATCACGTGTCTTGTAATCCCAAAACTCGAGTCACCCGTCTTCAAGCATGAACTCCTTCTCTGACACAAACAGAAACTACTCTCTGATATTTCTTGGCTTCTTCTTTCCATGTCGGAATATAGAATATCTTTTTCTCGTTCAGCACCTGCAAGTCAGCTTGAGACAAATTCACCAAGTGCATAGGATCATACACTCTCAGCAACTCTTGTTCAGCTATTTCACTATCGGCATACCACCATTTCAGATTCTTTAAGACATCCTTGGGCATTTGTTTCATCGGCACTTCTTTTAAACATCGGATCGGCTTATACTTCATTACCATCCAAGGTTTGCCATCAGCTCTCATACCTCTGTCTTTATCTTCAACAAGCTTCCCTTTCTACGGCTTTAATCACTCGAACTTTTTCTCTTTTATGCTTTCTTTCCACACGATCTTTAGAAAATAATCCTAGCCATATTATCATCACTCTTTTTTATCAACCCCAACTTGGCCAAATCCTTCACCTCACACTCCGGCAAGGTATTCAATGATCTCAATAGCCTCTTGAAGTACTGAACTCCGTCAAAACGTTTAATTACAAATAGCTTCAACTGCTCATCATATAACTAGCATATAATCCCCATATTTGATTCAGCGTACCCTTTGATATTATAACCCTTTCTAAACATAGTAGGAACCGCTGGTTTCTTTGTCTTTACGAAACATTGAGCGTAGCCTTCTTTCCATCTCGGCTGCTCTTCCCATTCAGTCTCATCACTTCCCATATCATGACCCACATTTGTCTTATCAACTTCCGGAATCTCATGCTCAACATTTTCCTCCACAATCTCTCCCTCTTTAATCTCACTATCAATTACAATCTCAGCTCCTATCTTCTCAATCTCTTCAACCGGTAACACATCGTCGTCACCTACAAATCATCATCCAAACTTTCCACATCAACCACTACCACCACATCATCACCCCCTGATTCACCAGTTGCACCAGTTGACTCCCCCTGAGATGTGGAAGTCCCAAGAGCTTGTTCAGTTCTTGGCAACTCACCACCTGCACCTTTCGATGCATTGGGATCATCGTCTCTATCATTACTCTTCTTCGTCCTCAGCTCATCGCCCTTGCAGCCCGTCTCCCCCTGAGATGCCAAGAACTGTTTCAAGGCATCAAAAAGTTTACCGTGCTCAATCAGGAGGGACGACTGAATCTGATTTTCTGCAACAAGGCGCTGGATAGCGTGAGTCTGGATCAAGTTTATTCTCGACTGTTCTGCCACGACCCTTTCAAGAGCTGCTATCCTGTCTGAGTCAGATAAGGTTGCATCAAAATCAAAACTCATATGAGAGGTGTCTTGAGCATATGGTGAAGGGATCCCCAAAGTAGCCGGAACATCAGAAACAGGCTGAAAAGTAACCGCAGGTGGTATTGTAACAGATAATCTTGCAGTGGCAACCAGTGTCGACTCAACGAATCTTGCAACAACCTCCGATGGAGTAAGTGTAGGAGGTGGCAAGGAAACAATTTCTGGAGCCGAAAACTGGAAAGTAGTGGGTGGAATGCCAAAGGAGGATGATGTAGATATAACAAGAACGTCCGAGGTGATTGGTCTTGTCACAGTCATGGATGCAGGGACCATAGTCATACTAGATAAAGCGGGTGGAGAGAAACGAACCACCCTCGAGCTTTCACCAGCTCCCGATCCTTCACACGTTCTTGCCCTTTTCGATCGACGAACGAACTGATCTAACTCCTCCTCAAAATCAGATTCACTGTCATCTGTATCTTTCTTTCTTTTTCCATGAATCCTTTCTTGAGCGACCAGTATCTGTCTTGCTTCGGCAACATCATCAGATAAGGAGTCAGAGTCGGTTATTTCAGAATCAGCTACCGACGTAGCTATCAACGGCACATCAGCACTAGAAACCTCTGCTACTGAGACCTGAACCTCTGCCTCAGGATCAACTCGTTCCGTATCAAAAAATCCTTGGCCACCAAAAGCAGCTTCAAGGTCTACTTGATCCCCCGGCGCCAGAACAGGAGCAGCAGGCAACGCTTGCTGTACCACAGGTGGTGGTTGAGAGACAACAGCCTGTTGCGGTGCCGGATCCCTAAACTCGTCTCCACGAGGAGCGACATACGCCGGGTTTATCAAATACCCAAATAGCGGAGTATGTCGTGGACGAAGCTCTGGTTTACTTCGAGCACTCGATGATCTGCATTGTGCGAAAATCCTCTTGCTGACACTCTCTACATAACGAATCGGACGGCGCTGAGGTAGCGTAGGAGCTACATGATTCAAGATCATTTGTAAAAACCTTGGATACATCAAGAATCTTTCACGAGCCACCGCTCGTCTCTGACGGTCTATCTCATAAAACACCATCTGACTGAAGCTGTAAGGCTTGTTGTAAGTCAGTGCTGTCATTGCCGATTGCATCGTGGCACCCATACCGTCCGTTCTAGCCTTACGACCCGACATGCATACGATCATCACGTGCATGAGAAAACGCCATTGATCCAACAAGAATCCTTTACGTCTCTGAGTGTCACCCAATGGACCAGAATAGCCCATTCTTAAAAGTGCACCATCTCTGAATGGAGCAACAAAGTCTGTAGGATCATCCCTCGTTTCATTCCCAAACTGCAAGGCGACCCTTATCTGATCCGATGAGAACTGCACCTCTTGATTGTTGACTGTGGCGCGCATAACTGGGGGCTCGGCTCTACAATCGTATTCAACCGTCTGCCAGAAGTCTTCTATGTTCGGCAGAGAAATGGGCAGAGTTGTAGTAATTGGATGAAAGATACGCGAGCGAATAAGAAAATTGATGATCTCGCGATAATCATCAACACCGCTAGCATCCGGGTCCAGTGTGATGTACATATTGTGCCCCGGAAAGAACTGACCGTTGTTATCACCACCTTCGTCACCACCAGCACCACCGGCTCCTGCTACAGCTGCCATATCTGCATAACAAATGGACTAAGTTTGAAAATCCTCAAAGCAAATCATAACTTCGCCTATTACCATTAGCGAAGTTACGAGAAAATTTAGTGTGCAGGCGAAGTTAGACATAGGGCGAAGTTGAGCACAACTTCGCCTATACAATAACTACGCCTGACAACAAATTAACTCAATAAAATATGAAAAGCACAAGGCGAAGTTAAGTCTAAGGAGAAGTTAAGGATAACTTTGCCTAACCATAACTTCGCCCCTTTAACAACTTCGCCCCTGAGTTGTTAAAGATTGAAGTAGCAGGCGAAGTTATGCCTAAGGCGAAGTTGAGAACAACTTCGCCTAAACTATAACTTCGCCTGATCTGAAACGGCAAAGTTTTAGAAGGCCAGACGAGATGTCTTTTGGAGAATTTGAGGATTGTGGACTCTAAAAAACATGTTTTTATGGAGATGAAGACGATCAAGTTGGTTACGACCACGTTAAAACAAGTTTGAAAAGCGGGTGTTTAAAGTTTGCATGAACGAGGTCTCAAACAGGACCAAAACGGCATCTGATTAACATGATCGACACGAATTATACGTTATCCCGACTCTACACACCTTTAACACGGATTGAATTTGAGAATAATAACAAGGTTTGATTCGAGAGTTAACTTCGCCGAGGTTGATTAGAGTATAAGTTCGCCTGTTTTGAGAATATGAAAGGGTTTGACTGAGTTGACCCTTATATAGGTCTGAATATGCCCAGGCGAAGTTATGGTTAACTTTGCTTATCCATAACTTCGCCTACCCTACACAACTTCGCCTAGCATCAAACTTACATAACAGGCCCTCATACTTTGAACATAATGTAATTGTCTTTTAATAACTTCTGTTAAAGATTTAAATGTTAAATTCAAAGAACCAAGTAACCAAGCTTTGAACCGTAAAATGAAATATGTAAAGTAAATTTTAGAAATAAAGTATACGGGATCAAATTTCAGTCTTGACAGGGACTAGCATGGTTTAGAAAAGATCCGAACAGGAATCATACTAGTTAAGTGACTGTCACATAGATCCATGTTCAACGGTATTATGACTTAAAGAAACAGGTTGTAAGCAGGTAAACAACTTAGTATGGTTTTCGTCGCTTCTGTGATACGGATTAGGTTCAATTCAGCTCAAAATTTAAATGGTCAACACATCAGAGATTGTGATGCCTCCTATCTATTCTCAAAGCGTATTTGGCTTTCCCCAAGTCACCCCGAGTTGACCTCGACTCGTAGTGTCTGATTAAACAGTAAATACATCTTGATCTTTTAGAGTCTTCTTCCCGTTCTCTTTCTTGCCTCTTGATTGATAAGTATAACATTATAAGCTTCAGAAGTTTTAACAAGAATCAATTTTTTTTTTAATAATAAAGATTTACATAGCTTCAAACAGTAGACTACTGCAAGTCCCGAATCTGGATCACTGCAGGTACTTGACACACTATCTTCTTGGGAATCAGAACACTCACGGGCTCGTGTATGACTGGGTAATCGCTTTTCTACCTATCATTCGGAAAGATGTATATGGAGACATACACAACTCTTAATGAGTCTTCCCTTTAAATCGAGAAGATTTAGTTAGTATCACTTTAACTTTTACGCACCATAAAAAGCTACCATAACATACAATGACTGTTCTAGAGTCTTTTAGGCCTAATAACTTCACTAGTTAAGCACACAGAAATAGTTTGTGTATCACTTTCCAAGGTTGGATCAATTTTCTTAGAAACATTGTATAGAAACTTCTTACGAAGTTGTAGACTTGAAAAATTATATCATCTCCCTCAAAAAAAATTTTAAATTCTATCGCCCCGATCAAGTCAAAGTCTTCAGGTAAACGGCTATCCTGAAGATCCAATGGATCAGCTTGACCGACCACATACGAATATGTGTCCTTCTAACTAAGTAAGAACGACTATTTTTCAGCGAAAGAATAAAAACACATCATAAACCGCCCCGGTCACTTTCAGTCATCTGGTTAATGGCTATCCTCATAATCTACTTGTACTTGTAGAAGTGAGGACCAAACACATCCGAAGATATGTCCTTCAAACTGAAGCAAACGACATAATTCTAAGCGATAGTGATGTTTTTTTTTTTAATAAACGAAAAGCACGGTTACTCGGGATTGATCATCCCATTTAGCTTAACAAGATTTTGAAAACGAGTTCGGTCAAACGCTTTAGTAAAAAGACCAGCGAAATTATCTAACGAATCAACCTTTTCGAGCACTATCAGTTTCTTCTCAGCACAATCCCGTATAAAATGATGACGAATGTCAATGTGTTTAGTTTTGCTATGTTTTACGGGATTGTTAGTTACTGAGATTGTAGCAGTGTTATCAATACAAATAGGAGTTTGAGTGAAATTCAGACCGCAATCGCGCAATTGCTGTTGTATCCAAAGAACCTGGGAGCAGCAGTTTGATGCTGCCGTGTACTCTGCTTCACAGGTAGAAATGGCTACAGAGGTCTGCTTCTTGCACTGCCATGACACCAATCTTCCTCCCAGAAACTGACATCCACCGGTTGTCGACTTCCTGTTCTGATTGCAACCCCCATAGTCAGAATCTGTGTAAACGATCAAATCCAAGTCTCCCCCTTTCGTGTACCACAGACCCAGCTTAGGCTTGCCTTTGAGATACCGCAGTATTCTCTTCACTCCCTTCATGTGAGATTCCTTTGGGCTTGCCTGAAATCGAGCACAGAGACAAACTGCAAACATAATATCAGGTCTAGATGCAGTTAAATACATTAAAGAACCTATGATTGCTCGATATTGGGTGGGGTCCACGTCTTCATCACTGTCCGAATCAGCACCCAGTTTGTGATTGACGCAAACCGGAGTATCAAATGGAGTGCTATCCTCCATCTTGAATCGCTTGAAAACGTCTTGGACATATTTAGTTTGATGGATGAACATCCCATCTTTCTTCTTATCAACCTGCAATCCTAAAAAGAAAGTTAATTCACCCATTGCACTCATTTCAAACCTCTTTTTCATGACTTCTTCAAACTCCTGACACATGAAGACTTTTGATGCAGCAAATATGATGTCGTCCACGTAGACTTGAACTAGTAGAAAATCTCGCCCTTTTCTCTTGACAAACAGCGTGCTGTCGATCTTTCCTCTTTCGAACCCATTTTCAAGCAAGTAATCATATAAGGTGGCGTACCAGGCACGAGGGGCCTGATGTAGTCCATAGAGCGCTTTACTCAGCTTGTACACATGATCAGGAAAGTCAGGGTCAGGAAAACCCGGAAGCTGTTCAACATATACTACCTCATCGACTTAACCATTAATAAAAGCACTTTTCACGTCTAATTGGAACACCTTCATCTCATTGTGTGCAGAAAATGCCAAAAATAGTCGAATCGCTTCCAATCTTGCCACAGGAGCAAACACTTCATTGTAGTCGATTCCTTCCTGCTGATTAAACCCTTTCACTACCAGTCTCGCCTTGTTCCTTATGATTATCCCTTTCTCATCTCTCTTACATTTGAAAACCCATTTGGTGGCAATAGCATGCACATTTTTCGGTTTTGCAACTAATTTCCACACTTCCATCTTCTCGAACTGGGCTAACTCTTCTTGCATGGCTTCGATCCATGAGCTGTCCTTTAGAGCCATTTGATAGTTCTTTGGTTCAATCGGGCTGATGAGGCAGGTGTACAAGCATTCATTTATGATACCTGTTTCTTTAATGCTTGCGTAAACACAAGTGTGCTCATTCAAACTTCTTCTTGTTTGAACACCGTCAGACAGATCACCTGTCACCTTCTCCAAAGGGTGATTTTTGTGAATAGAAGTACTCTGAACCGGACCGAATTCCAGATTATTTTCCAAATTCGAATAGAGCTCTTCAATGGGCGATTGATGTTGAGAGTGAAAAGGGTTGTAAAATTCTTCTTTAGTAGAGGCGGCAGGAGTATTAACGGCACTTGACGTGGAAGGTTGACTTTCATCGTATCGTGGATATTGCACAATGTTTTCCTCCTCGTCATACATGATCTGTGAAGCAATTTTCTCATCAACTTCTGCAAAATCCAAGTAAGGCATATTAAAAGATTTGAACAGTTTATCATAGTCAAAAGCTTCAGCGGGTCCCGTGCTGGGCATTGGTGGTTTCTAACTCGTGATGTCGGTGTTACATACCACTTCAACCTTGCTGTTCGTTAAATTAAAGACTCTTCTGTTGGGTGTCCCAACAACATATCCGACTAAAATACCTTCGTCGGCTTTCTCACCAAATTTAGAGTTTGTCTTTAATATCGTACATAGGGACCCGAATGGTTCGAGACCATTCAAGTTTGGCTTTTGACCATGCATAAGTTTATAACAAGTTTTATTTAGCCTTTTAACAGTTAAAACACGATTAAGGATATAACAGGCTGTGGCAACTGCTTCAGCCCAGAACACCACGGGAAGTTTAGCATCAGCCAGCATGGTTCTGGCTCCTTCAATTAGCGTCCTGTTCTTCCTCTCAGCCACCCCATTTTGTTGCGGAGTATACGGGGCACTGTATTGATGGTCTATCCCTTTCTGTAAACAGAACAACTCCATCTGGTAGTTCTTGAACTCTGTCCCATTATCACTCCTTATGTACTTAACCTTTCTTCCCACAATATTTTCAACCTTGGTAATCAGATTAATTACCAACTGAACCGTCTCATCTTTTGCCTTCAGAAAATATACCCAAGAGTATCGAGAGTAATCATCGGTTACTACCAAGCAGTATGAAGTTCCACCTAGACTCTTTACACTCACGGGCCCGAAGAGATCCATGTGAAGTAGGTCTAGTGTACTGACAATTGAGTTAACCATCTTGGAGTGATGAGGTTTCCTGTGCTGTTTTTCCTTCTTGCACGATAAGCATTGATCTTCAAAGTTGAAATTCTTCAAGGGAACACCAAGCACTAGCCCATTCTTGACAATATAATTCATTTTGCGGAGATGTATATGTTGGGTTTTATACAAGTTTATCAAAGTCAAGTTAACCATATTTAACTAGAAAACGCAACGGAAGCTTAGATTTTAAATCTAGTTATGAACATACCATTATGTTAAAATCAAAACCCAATGAACAAGGATCAAAATTACAAGAACAATATGCTCACAAAATGTAAATGTACCTTCTTCTACCTTTAGAAGAATAAGTAAGATATTGAAGATGATGGTGGATGAATGGCAAGCCTCCAAAGAAGAAGACCTCAAGATAGTGATACCCCAAGCTATTTGTGACAACACCAATTTGATTGCTAGGATTTATGAACACTTAAACAAGCTCACCAAGCTCTCCCAAAATCCCCTCTTTGGCCGTGAGTTTTGGAGGAGGAAGAGAGAGTTTTTGTTATTTTTCTTTCAACTCACTTTAATTCAAAATAACAAAAGGAGGATACATTTGCATGTCTTTTGATTGGAGGTCTATATGGAGGTTGTCAACACAAAAGGACAAAATATGTTTGGACAAAACTACCACCCACATGGGTGGCCGGTTTTACCTTTTTTTTTTTTTTTTTTTTTTTTTTTTTTTTTTTGTGTTTTTGTTTTAACCATTTAAAACATCTCCTAATTATTTTATAAAACTTATTTTATAAAATGTACATGCATTTACATAATTATTTAACCAATTAAATAATTAATTTATATAAACAAATTACCCAGATAATTTATTTAAATCCTCAACTGTGTTTGTTTAGAAAACCAATTTTCTAAACACGTAGTGTTCGGTATTCATTTAAATGACCAACTCATTAAAAGAATACATTTGGTGTCGTCTAGCTTGTTATTGGGTATGACCCGACTTGGATCAAACACAGTTAGCCACATTAGTATAAGTATGTGTCTCGGGCATACGTAATTCCAACAATCTCCCACTTGCACGAGATACATAGAAAATTAATGCAAGTGGTGAATACCGCCTAACAACAGTTCACCACCCCTAATGTGTTTGACGAAGTGCCATTCAATAACATCATCCCTTCAAGTCCCTTACTTGATATGATTTAGGTGAATCTATCATTATATCCCTTTGTTACTAGATGTCATGTTGAATCTAAGAGACATAGGTGATCATTCTCTTTACAATTCAACTTTATCAGGCCTTAGACATCTAAACTCTCAACACATAAGAGGAACAAATTCCGTCTTGACTGTATACGCCTCTCACTATCACTTTATACTCCACCTGAGCTCATCCTTATGTACCATCTTTTACGAATAGCGAAGGGGAGAGTCAAAGTGTAATACTCGGTGAAAATCAAGACCCAATATACATCTCAGGTCTAAGGATAATATGAAATTCTCCTTTACTCAAGGTTACTAATGATCAAGTCAATCGACTCCATGTAGTAATATTGAGAGCGGGTCAGTCCAATATTTGTATCCCACAAATATCTATGAACTTTGGCAGCAATCCTATGCTCCATATTCATTCCTTATGAATATCTACCAATCCTAGTTCATAATAGTCTTGCTTCATATTTGTTCCCACAAATGTGATCGACTACGGACTTTTAGAATAAGATAACTTATTCATGGATTAAACATGCAAAATTAGAATTTAACTCAAGATTCCATAATCATATAAAAGAGTTAAATTACAAAAGTCTTTTAAACTTTAATACAAAATAGATCAAATCCAATTACTAGAATATCGAAGTCCTAAGCCACTCGCATGACGTTCATGTTTCGGTCTTTCTAGGAGCTTCGTGAATGGATCCGCAAGATTTTGATCAGTTCCAACTTTGCGAATACATATCTTTCCCTTTTCAACTTCATCCCTTATGTAGTTGAATCTCCGCTCTATGTGTCTAGTCTTTTGGTGCGAACGAGGTTCCTTGATTTGTGCAATCGCACCCTCGTTGTCACAAAAGATTTCTAGAGGGTCTTGAATGGAAGAGACCACCCCTAGATCAGTAATGAATTTCTTCAACCATGCAGCTTCCTGAGCTGCCAATGAAGCGGCGATGTATTCTGATTCTGTAGTGGACAATGCTACCACTTCCTGTTTTGAGCTCTTCCAAGAGACAGCTCCTCCATTAAGAGTGAACACATACCCAGATTGTGATCGAGAATCATCTCGATCAGTTTGGAAGCTCGCATCCGTGTAACCTTTTATAGCGAGTTCCTCCTCACCAGATCCATATATCAGAAACATATCCTTAGTTCTCCTAAGGTATTTCAATATGCTCTTAACAGCCATCCAATGACTGTCTCCTGGATTCTGTTGGTATCTGCTTGTCATGCTCAAAGCGCATGACACATCCGGTCTAGTACATATCATCGCATACATGATGGATCCTATAGCAGAAGCATATGGGATTTGTTTCATCATGTTTTGCTCACCCTTTGAGCTTGGACATTGAGCTGAACTCAATATGGTCCCTCTTTGAATAGGTACAAAACCTTTCTTGGAGTTTTCCATCTTGAACCTTTTCAAGATTTTATCAATGTATGTACTTTGGTTCAAACCTATCAAGCGCCTTGACCTATCCCTATAGATCTTTATTCCCAAAATATAGGCAGCTTCACCAAGATCCTTGATGGAAAATCTACTTCCAAGCCAAGCCTTAACGCTTTCCATGGTTGGAATGTCATTTCCAAATAGTAGAATGTCATCGACATACAATACTAAGAAGGTAATTATACTCCCACTAGCCTTTTTATACACACAAGCCTCATCAGCGTTCTTGATGAATCCAAAATTTTTGATTTCTTCATCAAAACGATGATTCCAAGTTCTAGATGCTTGTTTCAATCCATAGATTGATTTCTTTAACTTGCATACCTTTTTAGGATGTTTCGGATCGACAAAACCCTCAGGCTGAACCATATAGACATCTTCCTCAAGATATCCATTTAGGAAAGCGGTCTTGACATCCATTTGCCAAATTTCATAATCATAATGTGCAGCTATGGCAAATAATATCCTAATAGACTTAAGCATTGCCACAGGCGAAAAAGTTTCATCATAATCAACCCCTTGAGTTTGAGTGAAACCCTTAGCTACAAGTCTTGCTTTATAAGTATCCAAGTTTCCATGCATATCAGTTTTCCTTTTGAAAACCCACTTACTTCCAACAGC
The DNA here is from genome assembly GCF_021521415.1 of Bidens hawaiensis. Classification (NCBI taxonomy): domain Eukaryota; kingdom Viridiplantae; phylum Streptophyta; class Magnoliopsida; order Asterales; family Asteraceae; genus Bidens; species Bidens hawaiensis. The sequence continues at coordinate 205,940 of NW_027495862.1, forward strand.
TTTGGAGTTGAGTGGTGGTTCAACCAATTCCCAAACTTGGTTGTCATACATGGATTGCATCTCAACGTTCATGGCTTCAAGCCATTTGTCACAATCATTCTTGGACATTGCATCACGGTATGTGGTCGGTTCATCCGAATCTACCACGTAGCAACCTTCTACAAAAAATCCATATTTTTCAGGTGGATTGCTAATTCTACCAGATCTGCGAACGTTTTGTGTGTTTTGATCAACCACTTGATCACTTTCAACAACCTCTTGTTGAGTGCTAGTATCAACCAATTGTGTATCATCTTGTGATTCTTGATCCTCATCAAATTTCACTGTTCTACTATTAGTTCCTTCCTCAAGGAACTTAGTTTCCAAGAACTTACCCTTTCGAGCAATAATAACATTTTGCTCACTAGGATCGTAAAAGTAATATCCTAAATCATCTTTAGGATAACCTATAAAGATACACTTAGTGGATCGGACTTCTAATTTGTTTGGGGTGTATTGCTTTACATAAGCTTCACAACCCCAAACTTTTAAGAATGATAGCGATGGAGCCTTTCCATGCCATACTTCAAAAGGTGTCTTCTCCACTTTCTTGGTTGGAGCCATATTCAATATGCGAACAGCGGAAAGTAAAGCATAGCCCCAAAATGATAGAGGTAAAGTGCTTCTAGCCATCATCGATCGAACCATATCTAATAGGGTACGATTTCTCCTTTCAGACACACCATTATGTTGTGGTGTTCCAGGTGGAGTAAGTTGTGAAATAATTCCACAACTCTTAAGATGATCTTGAAAAACACTACTTAGGTATTCACCTCCTCTATCACTACGAAGTACTTTGATTGTGGTTTTGAGTTGTCTTTCTACTTCAGCTTTGAAGTCTTTGAACATTTCAAAAGCTTCATCTTTGTGTTTCATTAAGTACACATAACCATATCGACTATAATCGTCAATAAATGTAATGAAGTATCTTTCACCATTCCTAGTCATTGGTCTAAAAGGACCACATACATCCGAATGTATGATACCCAATAATTCTTTTGACCTTTCAAAAGTCTTATTAAAGGGTTGCTTTGTCATTTTGCCTTGTAAACAAGATTCACATACATCAAATGAATCAAACTCATTGGTTTCTAGAATACCACTCTTGCGAAGAGTTTGCATGCGATTCTTGCTTATATGTCCAAGGCGACAATGCCAAAGATAGGAATCACCCAAGTCCTTCTTGAGTTTCTTGGTGTTGACATTATACATTGAACTACTATGTGACATACCACTTTGATCTATTTCATATATACCATTCATGGGTATAGCTTTAAAATAAAATATGCCATTCATCAAAACATGAATATCATAATCAATAAACTTAAGATCAAAGCCACATTGTTTTAAAAGGGACACGGAAATAATGTTTCTCCTTAACTTAGGAGCATACAAAACATTTTTCAAAATTACTTCCAAACCACTTGGAAGCTTTAACATGTAGTCTCCTTGAGCTTGGACTTCAACTCTTGCTCCATTGCCCATAAAGAGACTAATGTCCCCTTTGTTGAGTTGCTTACTTCTTTTGAACCCCTGCAACAAATTGCAAATGTGAGTTCCACATCCGGTATCAAGTACCCATGTATTTGAAGAAATAACATTTAGTTCAACATATATAGTAAAGATAATACCTGAGGTTTGCTCCGCATCCCTCTTATCTTTTAACGCTTTGAGATAGGTCGGACAATTTCTTTTCCAATGACCTATCTCTCCACACTCAAAGCATGGATCTTGCGTCGCAACCTTTTGCTTCTTTTCCTTCGGTTTGTAGGGCGTGATGGCTTTCCTCTTTCCCTTTCCTTGGACGTGGCCCTTGCCCTTAGCAACACTTGCTTTGGGGTTGGAGTTATGTCCCCTTTTGCCTTCATTGATTGTTAGAACGGGTAAAACCCTTTTACCCATTCCCGCTTCGGCTGTTCTTAGCATTGCGTGAAGCTCACCAATGCTTTTGTCCCACCCGTTCATGTTATAGTTCATGACAAAGGTTTCAAACCTTTTGGTCAAAGAGTTGAGGATCAAATCCGTAGCCAACTCATTAGAGACGGGACAATTCAACCTACGAAGCTTTTCAATGTAGCTTTTCATCTTTAGGACATAAGATGAGACGCTTTGTGTTTCCTCCATACGACATGCATGAAACGCTCGAACCGTTTCGAAACGTTCCGCTCTAGCTTGTTGAAGGAACATTTCCTTCAATTGAGTTATCATGTCGTATGCCCCATGATGCTCGAAATCCTTTTGGATTTCGGGAATCATAGTTCCCAACATGAGGCAAGAGGCTTGCACCGAATCTTTGGTGTACTTAACCCAATCGTAATAAGCCTCCTCATCTTCCACGTTAGGCTCGTCGGGAATGGGATCGTCTAAGACATATGATATCTCTTCTTGTTTGAGAACTATTCTCAAGTTGCGATACCAATCCATAAAGTTATTATGGTTTAGACGATCCTTTTCAAGGATGGTTCTTAAGGATAGGTTACGGGTGTTATGGGTAGAGGTGTTTGCATTGTTAGCGGCCATCTACAAAATTTAACAAAGTTTTATTTTAGTATTATAAACAATTTAATTATTAATACCCTTTTATTCCAAATTTTAAAATAATAATTAAATTCTAGAATCCAACGATAAATCAAATTTCGGTTAAGTGACCTTTATCCCGTTATTTGATTTAACAAGGTAGTCAACCTTGACAATTGCAACCCTTTGCAACTTCTAGAGGTATGGGACCATTCGAAATCCTTATTTCGTGTTGGCATGTTTATCCCATCAACACCATTGGACCCCATGCTTAGGTGACCTTTATCACATGGTTTCCAATTCAAGTCGTCCTACTTGTATAAACATGTAAGATTAACATACAAGTGGTTAGGTGACCTTTATCCCACAATTATGTTAATATTACCTTAAGTATATTAGTTTGCTCTAAAATGGTTAGGTGACCTTTATCCCATTTAAAGTTTCCTAATACGTTAAGTGTCTTACAAAAGGGTGGTGTTAGACTTGTTTCCTTGGTAATTATGAAAAAGGGATTTTTAAGTTTTCCAATATTCTAGTTTGAAAAACATTATGCCATATCCTAACATGCATTTAGTAATATGGCGATTTTGAAAACCAATTTTCAAGGTTCTAGTTATAATAAAACCAATTTTATTATATGTGAGTAATCGCTTAGTTTTAATAAACCCATTTTATTAACTAATTGACGCGATATTACCAAATATATATTAGAACCCGTTTTATGCTAGTTGTCGTTCCTATGTGACGGTTTGGATATCCTAATATCTATCAACCACACATTACATAAAGTAAAACAAACAACCAAGCATACATGCAAAATATAGTCATAACCGAGAACCGCTAAGTTTGACCATACTTGTTAGCCGAAACAAGTATAGGTCATAAGTCTCACCTAAGGGACAAAACATGACACAAGGATGGAATGTTGACTCCCACTTGACCTTGCATCCAAATGCTTCAAGTATCCTTTCCAAGTTGTTGTGTTCTTGTTGGGCTTGTAAATGGGCTCCAAACTTCCAAAAGTCTTCTTGGGCCCAAGAGTGAAATTTATGGGCCTAATGGGCTTGAATCCCATGATGGGCCGGTGAGGCCCAACAAGCCCAAAATTTCGGTCCAAGGCCCAAATCCACCAATTCTTGCATCTTCAATTTTTTACAAAATGTATCCTAATACATATTTTTCTAAAAAAAAGAAAATGCAACTAATCTATTTATTACATACCAACTTATGAATAAATAAATTACATAAGCCTAAGATTATGAATTATTACAACCATATTGAATAATAAACATAATCAACATACACAAACAACAATCAACACATCCAAGGTCTCGGTTTCGGTTATGACACAATCAAACATACCAAATGTTCTAAGCATGCAACCTAAGCAACCAATGCCCAAAATCACCAAAAGGAATCGCCCCCCCCCCCCCAAGAGGCTACGGCCCATCCCCCCCCCCCCAAAATTTTTGCAATTTTGATATTTCAACATCCAAATGTTAAATGGTTTCCTAAGATCTTTGCATGCATGTCAAGATCTTACAAAACCATGAGGGGTAAAATCCACCAAAATTTCGGACCCCTTTTTCACCCATGAAAAACCCGAAATCTATGAACATGCAAGGAGCATAAGTCCTTGTAACCGGCTCTTGATGCCATTGTTGGGTTTTATACAAGTTTATCAAAGTCAAGTTAACCATATTTAACTAGAAAACGCAACGGAAGCTTAGATTTTAAATCTAGTTATGAACATACCATTATGTTAAAATCAAAACCCAATGAACAAGGATCAAAATTACAAGAACAATATGCTCACAAAATGTAAATGTACCTTCTTCTACCTTTAGAAGAATAAGTAAGATATTGAAGATGATGGTGGATGAATGGCAAGCCTCCAAAGAAGAAGACCTCAAGATAGTGATACCCCAAGCTATTTGTGACAACACCAATTTGATTGCTAGGATTTATGAACACTTAAACAAGCTCACCAAGCTCTCCCAAAATCCCCTCTTTGGCCGTGAGTTTTGGAGGAGGAAGAGAGAGTTTTTGTTATTTTTCTTTCAACTCACTTTAATTCAAAATAACAAAAGGAGGATACATTTGCATGTCTTTTGATTGGAGGTCTATATGGAGGTTGTCAACACAAAAGGACAAAATATGTTTGGACAAAACTACCACCCACATGGGTGGCCGGTTTTACCTTTTTTTTTTTTTTTTTTTTTTTTTTTTTTTTTTTGTGTTTTTGTTTTAACCATTTAAAACATCTCCTAATTATTTTATAAAACTTATTTTATAAAATGTACATGCATTTACATAATTATTTAACCAATTAAATAATTAATTTATATAAACAAATTACCCAGATAATTTATTTAAATCCTCAACTGTGTTTGTTTAGAAAACCAATTTTCTAAACACGTAGTGTTCGGTATTCATTTAAATGACCAACTCATTAAAAGAATACATTTGGTGTCGTCTAGCTTGTTATTGGGTATGACCCGACTTGGATCAAACACAGTTAGCCACATTAGTATAAGTATGTGTCTCGGGCATACGTAATTCCAACAGTATATGTCCCATTCTTCGATGCCATAACTCGGACTCGGATTCAGTTGCCTTTGACAGAAGACATGACTCTTCTGTTGTCATCTCAGTTGACCTCATATCCATGACGTATGTGTTCTTTTCTCTTGGAGCTTTCATCACCACCCATGCCTTTGGTATCTTGAAACCAGGATACAGAACAATTGCTTCATTTTTAGTAAAGTGCACTGTGTACTCTTTGTCACAAATCTGAGACACGCTCAACAAATTATGCTTCAACTCTTCTACAAAATTCACCTTTTCTAACTTCATTTTACCATTTGTCACAGTTCCAATACCAGTAATTCTACCACCATTCTCTCCAGCAAAACTTACCCTACCTCCTTGAACAGGTTTCCATTCGTGTAACAAATTCTTGTTACCAGTCATGTGCCGGGAACAGCCACTATCCACAACCCAACGATTGTTTACAGTCATGTTCAACTGTTCCTGCACAGTTAATGAAAAGATTAAAATCTGGGGACCCAAGACCTTCTGGTCTTGGGTCGATTAAATCTGTTAAACGGCATCCCGTACCTTGACTGCCCAAAGTTAGTTTGAGAGTGATTTCTGTAAGTTCTGAAAGGATACCTTCTTGAGAATTGACTATGAGGCCATCCAAACCTTAGTGGATTAACTGAGTTATAATTGTTGGTTTGGTTGTTAACTGGGAAAAACTGAGATCGATTTCTTTGAACTCTTGGATTAGTCAAATGTCTGAACTTTGGTGAGTTAGCATTCTTACCATTATAGTAATTACTATTAGTTTTATTCTCAGTTTTCGGAGGCCTCATACCTCTGAATCTCTGATTTAGAGGACAATCAGCAATCAGGTGTCCTATTTTATTGCATCTGAAACAGCTCCTGTGTTCAACTTTCGTCTCAATAGTTGTTTCAGATGTTGAGGTTGCATTACTATTCGTTTGTCTAACATATGGTGGGACAAACGGGTTTAGGGGAGAGTTCTTTTCAGTTGGCTTACATTCCTCCCCACTTTTTAGTAACACTACCTCTTCTTTTATCTCACTAGATTCGGATGTCTTGTCCGAATTTGATGAGACAGAACTAGGGACAGAAACCTTAACATTCGAAACAGGCTTACTCGTTTCATTTTTACTAACCTCAGGTTCTTTAATCGAAACTTTGACAGGAACTGTCTGACTAATCTCAACATCAGCAGATTTCTGATTACATGGATTATACGTATAATTATGGTTATACGATGGTGGAACTTCAGAAAATCCAATTCCCCCTTTGTTAACTGGGGAATGTTGAACACCTACGATGTGATCAAGCATTGCTGAGGAGTTTCTAAATTGTTCAATTTTTCTGTTTAATTCCACCACTTTTACCTGGTAATCAGCTATTTGTTTATCCCTTTCAGCAATTAGTTTGGTTTTTTCCTCTAACACTTCATAACTAAGATCAATTACTTTTATTTTTTCAGCTAGACTGGCTTTAAGACTTCTGATATCTTTTTCACTAGCTTTTATTTTTACCGAGTAACTGTTTTCTCTAGTTTTAGTGTAATGATGATCTTCTTTTAGTGTTTTAAATTGAGCGTCCAAACTAACAAACTGATCAGTTATTGTTTTCAATTGTTCAGATAGATTTTAACATTGCATACAATGAAGTTCAGAACTTACCTCAGAGAGCTGATCGTTCACTTCTGCCATGTAAGCTTGATTTTCTCCCGTCTCTTTCTCACTTCCTGCAGCTTCGATGTTCACCAAATTTGCCTGTTCGAAGACTTCCTCAACCTGTAGATTACAGTTATACCCACTATTGTGTCTAGCTACCATAGCCTTATTCTCACTATCTCCCCCATTCTGTTGTGCAGGCCTGTTCTGACTACGTTCGACTCTCTCATTGGTACATTCCTTGGCAAAGTGACCATTTTGTTGACAGTTGTAGCATCTAACCTTTGATTTGTCAAACCCTGGTCTTTCTCCAACGAACTTTCTGCCTGTTTTCTTCATGAATCTCTTAACCCGTCTTACTATCATAGCCATCTGACACTACAGATCCATCTCTTCTAGATCATCAGCATCAATCTGATCATAGTCTTCATCTAAAGTTGCAGGGTCGACTATTTTACCTTTGATGTAGTTTTCGTAAGATGCAATGAAGGATGCATAGAGAGCAAACTGTTGTTTAGCTGATTTAACACTCATGGGCATCTGTGAGTAGTTGTTGGTCGGAACATTTGAGGAAAAACTACCACTTGTGGCTTGAGGTTTTGAAGAATTACTTCCTCCAGCTACAAAACATACATCACCGTCCATGTTGAGAGTCACATGACCATCGTGAGTTGAGTTTGAGCTTGAGTCTCCCTTTGAGTAGTAAGCAGATGGGTTTCCCCATGGGTTTCCCCATGTTCACTTCTCCCTTTCGGAGGCCTCATACCTCTGAATCATAGAATTTCCCATACTCATTGATTTCCAATGTTCTTAGATCTCCATAAGTTGATGGGTTTCCCCATGTTCATAGATTTCCAAAGTTTATAGATTACCAAAAAGCTTGTGGATTTCCGCACGTGTGTAGAAATCCAAAGGTTTATAGTTTAAAGAGTGTTTGCATAAATGATTTTGTCCAACCGTGTAAAGTTACCATGTTTCCACCCCCATAGTTTTGAAAAGCTTAAATAGGGGCTATGAACTCACCTTGTTGGTTTAGTAAGGCTGATAGAGGCGACGAGTGCTATCCAATTTGTTGATCCTCTAAGTCTAGAATAGGGCATAATAGGTTAACAACGTGTTATAAGTCTAAGAGTACAAGCCTACGCGACCTCGAGCAAAAACTGGGTTTTAAAGCTGAAAAAAAAAAAAAAACAGGAGGCTGGATCTGATTCAACTGAATAGGATCTGATTCAACTTAATAGGATCTGATTCGACCGAATAGGATCTGATTCGACCGAATAGGATCTGATTCGACCGAATAGGATCTGATTCGACCGAATAGGATCTGATTCGACCGAATAGGATCTGATTCGACCGAATAGGATCTGATTCGACCGAATAGGATCTGATTCGACCGAATAGGATCTGATTCGACTCCTTCAAGCCGGGTGACGGAGAAACCTACGGGAAATCGCGATTTTTGTGATTTTTCGACCAAAATTGATGTTTTATACATGGAAATGCTCGGAATTCAAAGACCTAATGATTCCTAGTATTTATAACAACAAAAACTTGCATTTTGACACCAAAAATGACGGTTTTTGACCAAGAACACACTTGACACAAAAGTTGGGGTTTTTGCTCGATTCGGGGCCGGATTTGATGATAAAAACGTATGATTTTCAAGAAGATCTTACCAAAAACAACAACAAACAGATTTGTGGACTCGGATTTGAAGTTTGAAGACTTCTCTCTCTAGTTTCTCTCTCTAGAATGAGAGTGTTTGGGTGGGTTTTGTGAAAGTGTTGGTGAAAATGAAAGAGGTGGTGCAAGAACACTTGATTTCCCGCTTAAATACTCGGGTGACTCGGGTTCGGGTTTAGGCTACCTACGGGTCAAGACTAGTCGAGTTCATAAGTTTTTAAACAAACTAAAACTTTTTCAGCAAAACTTTTATAAAATCATTTTTCGAATAATTATTTGAAATCTTTTTAAATAAAATCATTTTATTTTTCGAAAGCATAAAAATTAATATTTTTCAGGCGTAAATGTCGTTTTATGAAATAAACATTTTAAATGATAAAAACAGATTTTTCCAATGATATGGGTTCCGAACTTATCGTCCAGAACCCAAAGTCTATAGTTTCTGATGATTTCACGATCTTAGTTTACTAATCGAATTTCAGGGCGTTACATCCTCCCCAATTTAGAGGAATTTCGTCCCGAAATTTAGATTTTTGTATACTTGATTAAGTTTTGATTTAGATTACACGATCCCATGATGACCACTATGCGCCACTACCTCTAATATTCATCTTGGATACCACCCAAATCAAGCTGAAGGGGTTTATATATAGGGTGTACCAGCAGCTAACCCACCACCCCTTCAACCCCACTTGAGTGTTTCTTTCGACTCCTATTAGATCAATGACACACAGGACGACACACTATTTTCCACTACAAGGCATCACCTTCAAGCTTTACATCAGACATATTCATTTCGGATTGAAGGGGTTTATATATAGGGTGTACCAGCGGCTAACCCACCACTCCTTCAATCTTCTGTGAATAATTCCCTCAATAACTCTTGAATTTAACGTCTCACAGCTGCCACGCTAACTATGAGTCCCTAATTCCAAGTCTCGCTTCAGACATAACCAACTTGTGCTGAAGGGGTTTATATACAGGGTGTACCAGCGGCTAACCCACCACTCCTTCAACATTCATTGATTAATTCCCTACACAAACCTTGAGTTCACGACTCATAGTTACACAATAGCAAATTGTTTATACACGTATACACCTGTGACCTTGATGCAATTATATTCCGGACTATAATTACGAGCTCACCTTGTATCAATGTATAAACTCTATTGCGTGCGGTTAGAGAATTGACACGACACCACACACACACACACAACCATGCTTTATGAATGCTAGAATAATGACAAATTTTGGCTCAATGATACATAGTTCACTCCAATGTCTACATGATTAAGTATGCACGACTTGTGTTTTCCAGCACGAGTCATGAGTAGCCAAACTTGGTGTTATGCAAATAAGAGAATATTTATAAGCAAATAGGAACAACATGATACTTTATTGAATAATATTGGTCCCTGATTACATGATTACGATTACATAGACTCCAAGATTTCTAGAATTACAAAGATGATGACTATGCGAACAGATGAGGGTATTCCTCCTTCATCTTATCTTCTCGTTCCCATGTGAACTCGGGTCCACGATGGTTGTTCCATCGCACCTTGACTATAGGTATCCGGCTTCGCTTAGTCTTTTTGACTTCTCGATCTAGGACCTCGACAGGTTCCTCAACAAAGTGTAGTTTGTCGTCGATGTGAACCGTGTCGATCGGGATTTGAGCGGTCTCGTCAGCGAGGCACTTTTTGAGTTGCGACACATGAAAAACGTTGTGAACACGGCTGAGTTCTGGAGGCAATTCCAGGCGATAGGCTACGGGTCCGACCTTTTCGATGATCTTGAAAGGTCCCACGTACCTTGGAGCAAACTTTCCCTTCTTCCCGAAGCGAACAACGCCCTTCCAGGGGGAAACTTTGAGCATTACGTGATCGCCTATTTGGAACTCCAGAGGTTTGCGGCGTTTGTCAGCATAATACTTGTGTCGACAGCGGGCGTCCTTAAGTCTTTGCTGGATGATGGCGATACTGTCAGTGGTTTCCTGTATCAGTTCCGGGCCGATGATTTGAGAATCTCCGGTCTCGGACCAACACAGTGGAGAACGACATTTCCTGCCATAGAGTGCCTCGAATGGTGCGCATTTGATGGTAGCATGATAGCTGTTATTGTATGAGAACTCTGCAAGAGGAAGGTGAGTCTCCCAGCTACTACCGAATTCAAGGATACAGGCTCTGAGCATATCCTCCAGGGTTTGTATGGTCCTTTCGCTCTGTCCATCCGATTCAGGATGATAGGCAGAGCTAAGTTTCACACTTGTCCCAAAGGCTTTCTGAAATGACTTCCAGAACCTTGACGCAAAAGTGGGGTCACGGTCAGACGTGATGCCCTTAGGCACACCGTGACGGGTTACGATCTCACGAATGTAAATCCGCGCCAGCTTCTCCGTGGTGTAGTCCTCACGGACAGGGAGAAAGTGAGCGGATTTGGTCAAGTAATCCACGATAACCCAAATCGTGTCATAACCGCTGGGTGTCCGCGGGAGTTTGGTAATGAAGTCCATAGCGACTTCGTCCCACTTCCACTGCGGTATGATCGGTTGTTGTAGCAGGCCAGATGGTCTCTGATGTTCAGTCTTGATCCGCGAGCATGTTAGACATCTACCGACGTATAAAGCTATGTCTTTCTTCATACCCGGCCACCAGAAGTGAGACTTGAGATTCTGATACATTTTATCACTGCCTGGGTGAATAGAGTATCTGGATTTGTGCGCTTCGTTCAGGATGAGTTCTCGAAGTGGTTCAGAGTTTGGAATCCACATGCGATTTAAGTAGTAAAGTATACCATCAGACTTGGTTTTAAACTTCCGTTCGGCACCGCAAGATAGCATATTTTTGAGATCACCACCAGCAATCGCTTGTTTTTGAGCTTCAAGAACCATGGAGGGAAGATTGGACTGAATACGGATCGCATGCAACTGGGTCCTTTCCTTGCGACTTAACGCGTCAGCCACTACGTTAGCCTTTCCAGGGTGGTAGCGGATTTCGCAGTCATAGTCACTTAGGAGTTCAACCCATCGACGTTGATTGAGGATGTGCTGTAGGCTCTTGTGGTCGGTGAAGATGACACATTTCGTACCGTATAGGTAGTGTCTCCATATTTTTAAGGCAAAGACCACAGCACCCAATTCCAAGTCATGAGTGACATAATTCCTCTCATGACTCTTGAGTTGACGCGAGGCGTAAGCGATGACCCTTCCGCGTTGCATTAAGACGCAGCCTGGACCTTGGCTCGAGGCGTCGCAATAAACAACAAAATCATCGTTACCCTCAGGAAGCGACAGGATTGGAGCATGACAGAGTTTATGTTTCAATGTTTGGAAAGCCTCTTCCTGCTCTTGGCTCCAAATGAACGGTTCCCCTTTTTGAGTTAACATTGTGAGGGGCAACGCGATCTTTGAAAAGTTCGAGATGAACCGACGGTAGTACCTAGCCAAACCAAGAAATGAACGAATTTCGGTCGGCGTCGTAGGCGCTTCCCAATTCTTGATGGCTTCAATCTTGGCAGGGTCGACATGAATGCCTTCCTTGTTAATGATGTGACCTAAGAATTGAACTTCCCTAAAGCCAGAATTCGCATTTGGAGAATTTGGCGTAGAGTTGCTCTTTTCTCAGCAGATCCAAGATAAGCCTGAGATGAAGCTCATGGTCGGCTTTAGAGCGGGAATAAACGAGAATATCGTCAATGAAGACGATAACAAACTGGTCCAGGTATGGGCGACAAACGCGATTCATGAGATCCATGAACACCGCGGGAGCATTCGTCAAACCAAATGGCATGACTAGGAACTCGTAGTGTCCATATCGAGTTCTGAAAGCGGTTTTCGCGATGTCGTCCTCCATGACGCGCACTTGGTGATAACCTAAGCGTAGGTCGATCTTGGAAAAGTAGGTGGCTCCTTGCAGCTGGTCGAAAAGATAGTCAATCCTCGGTAGTGGATACCGATTCTTGACGGTGAGTTTGTTAAGCTCACGATAGTCTATGCACATCCGGAAAGATCCGTCCTTCTTTTTGACGAAGAGGACTGGAGCTCCCCATGGAGATGAACTAGGGCGAATAAAACCCTTGTCCAGTAGTTCCTGCAGCTGGCTCGATAATTCCTGCATTTCTGACGGAGCCAAACGATACGGAGATTTTGCCACGGGGGTTGCACCGGGAACTAAATCGATGTGGAATTCGACTTGTCGGCTAGGAGGAAGTCCGGGCAAGTCTTCAGGAAAAACGTCTGGAAATTCACGCACGACGGGGACATCTGAGAGCTTCTTCCCCTTTGATTCCTTGATGGAGACATGAGCTAGGAAGGCGGGACACTTCTTTCGAAGGCATCGCCGGGCTTTTAAGCAGGAGATTAATTTCAGACATCTGCCTGATCTCTCTCCTTGAATAGTTATAGACTCGCCAGAAGAACAAGGAACGCGGATGAGTTTCTCGGCACACACTACTTCCGCGTGGTTGTTGGACAACCAATCCATCCCCACAACTACATCGAAACTTCCTAGTTGCATAGGGATGAGGTCAATGCTAAGAGGCGTCTGATCAAACGTAAGCGTGCAATTGCGAACGATTTCGTTCACTTGGGTAGACTCTCCGTTTACCAATTCGACAGAGAAAGCGGGGTCTAAGACGGAAGTTCCTTGATTAAGCAATGGGACCAATGCGCTAGAAATAAAACTTCTATCTGCACCCGTATCAAATAGAATAGAAACCCAGAGATTGTTGAGAATGAACGTACCAGTAATGACGTCAGGATTTTGGCGAGCTTCAGCAGCGCCAATAGTAAAGGCTCGGCCTCGGGCCGGTGGAAGATTTGCAAGACGAGGACACCTGCTCTTGAAGTGGTCCGTGGCTCCACACTCGAAACAGCCTCGAGTGTTGCTGGGTTGGGAACTGCTGCTCTGTATCGCCAGTTGATTACCTTGAAATCTGCAGCGTTCCGCTAGGTGCCCCAAACGTCCACAGCTCGTGCATTTCCAGCACGGGGTTCCGGCAGGATGATGAAATTGGCAAGTGCCGCACTTGGGGTGAACCCCAGTGTACTCCCTCTTTTGCCTTCCAGAAGGGGTGGGAGCAGGAGCGACAGAGCTGATTGGGGTTGCGGGAGTAACCATCGCGTAACTGCTAGCCTTACGCTTTTTGATGCGGTTGCTCTTTTTGGATGAGCCCTCAGCGGCCTTGCCCGTGTCCTTGGCTAGGACCCCAGTCTTAACCTAATCCTGGGTCAGTCGGGCAGCTAGTTCAATCGCCGCTTGCAGGGTTGATGGGTCAGCCCCGATAACGATTCCACGAACAGTGTCAGGTAGGCCATTGATGTAAAGCTCAATAGCCCGGGAGGGAGGGGTGACCAGGTGTGGTACGAGAAGGGAGAGCTCGTGAAAACGCTCCGTGTACCCTTGGTGATCAGCGCCCTTCATTTTGTGCACCCAAAACTCAGCTTCAAGTTTCTGCACCTCACTGCGAGGTACGAACTCGCGGGTAACCAATGCTACAAATTCCGTCCAGGTCATGGCCAGGGCAGCTTCACGCCCACGGGTTCTTATCTCGTTGTTCCACCAGGTCAGCGCGCGTTTAAACAACATGCTTGCCGCGTGCGTGACCTTCAGTGCCTCAGGGCACGAGCTTATAACAAAGGCTGCCTCCATCTTTTCGATCCACTGGAGGAGACCAACGGCGCCTTCTGTACCGCTGAAGCTGGTGGGTTTTGTAGTCATGAAGTCCTTGTATGGCTTATTCGCTGGTTCATTTGTGTTCTGAGCTGGAGTTTGGTTGGCCCCAGAGGTTCCTTCTTGCCTCAGCCCCTGGCTGATGGTTGTTACCATGCCTGGTAACACAGCCGCGATCTGCTGGGCTATAAGGTTGGCTAACTCAGCGGAGTCCATGGGAGCGGGTGCACGTCTGGGAGGCATTCTACGCATGACGAAAAACGAGCGTTAGATAGAATCAATGATACGCCAAAGATTTAAGAATAGAGGACATAGATTATACCAAGAATACAGAATGACATGACTCAAGAGATATGAATGCTTGATGACCGAAGATTTTGGTATGACTGAATGACTCAGAGGTTTACAATTAATATGCAGCACATAAGCACGTAGCACGTATATAAGTGTAGGCATGTGATTGTGATGCATGAGCTATCTAGAGTCAAGGATCCTAGGTTATAGTCTAGGTCGGTTTCCTAATTCCCTATAACCATTGGCTCTGATACCAATCTGTCACACCCCGATCGCGAAGGCGGAAAAATCGAGGCGCGGCGACGAAGTCGTGATTGTTGAGCACAATAGTATAAAAGTCTAAATGCATAAACATAACCAAAATGTCAAATATTACATCAACCAGGTAACATGAAACAAATTGTTTTAAAACAAAATATCAAGTTCCAAACAACTTCTAGCCTAGCCTTCATCTCTCTAAGGCCTCTAAACTTGCTAGGGATTTCCTGCTGCTTTATTTCCTGAAAACATGTAACAAACTGTCAACTACATAAACTAGATGAGTGAATTCATAGGTTTAAAGAAAAAGAGTTTATACACAAACATACTAGTATAGGTTGTAGGGGTTTATATATAGGGTGTACCTGCGGCTAACCCACCACTCCTACAATTTATACTACTATGTTTGGGTATAATACCCGGTTTTTAAAAAAAAGGCTTGTAAGAAAAGATCTCTTGGTTTTCCCAAAGAGGTTTTTGTAGTAAGTAAAACATGAAATGTTCTCCTGGACTCTCAGCGAGGTTATTACTCTCCCACTAGAGTCGTATGTGATAAGATTACTCAAAGATTTGTGGTCTCCCAACGGTACATGTAGCACATAACAGTTAAGCATAAACAAGGACATATGAATTAGAGCATACTAAGTTTACTAGATAATCCAACGCCAAGATACCAAGTGTTACTAGTATCCAAGATGATGGTGAATGAATGATGATGAATGATGATGAATGATGACGAAGCCCAATGATCACACAAGACTTGATTTGAACCCACGCAAGACTTAAACCAAGACTACCTCGCTCTTGCCATCCAGGACTCAGCTA
The DNA here is from genome assembly GCF_021521415.1 of Bidens hawaiensis. Classification (NCBI taxonomy): domain Eukaryota; kingdom Viridiplantae; phylum Streptophyta; class Magnoliopsida; order Asterales; family Asteraceae; genus Bidens; species Bidens hawaiensis. The sequence goes on from NW_027495862.1 coordinate 221,451, forward strand.
GGTTCTACCGAGAGTAGGATAGACTCCCCAAAGAATCCTGGGTTCTCTTGGTCCCTACCGAGACTAGTATAGGTCCTCAAGAGTTATGGATTCCACCGAGACTAGTATAGAATCCCATGAGTTACGAGTGCCACCGAGAATAGAATTGCCACTCATGGTCGTGAGTTCTACCGAGAGTAGAATAGACTCTCACGTCCAATTCAACTCATGATGCTTTGATCTCTAGATTTCCATACTGACACGATGACTATGATGACATGAATATGATTCCCATTCCCATGATGTCAATGTTCATAGAATTTCCCATACTCATTGATTTCCAATGTTCTTAGATCTCCATAAGTTGATGGGTTTCCCCATGTTCATAGATTTCCAAAGTTTATAGATTACCAAAAAGCTTGTGGATTTCCACACGTGTGTAGAAATCCAATGGTTTATAGTTTAAAGAGTGTTTGCATAAATGATTTTGTCCAACCGTGTAAAGTTACCATGTTTCCACCCCCATAGTTTTGAAAAGCTTAAATAGGGGCTATGAACTCACCTTGTTGGTTTAGTAAGGCTGCTAGAGGCGACGAGTGCTATCCAATTTGTTGATCCTCTATGTCTAGAATAGGGCATAATAGGTTAACAACGTGTTATAAGTCTAAGAGTACAAGCCTACGCGACCTCGAGCAAAAACTGGGTTTTAAAGCTGAAAAAAAAAAAAAAAAAAACAGGAGGCTGGATCTGATTCAACTGAATAGGATCTGATTCAACTGAATAGGATCTGATTCGACCGAATAGGATCTGATTCGACCGAATAGGATCTGATTCGACCGAATAGGATCTGATTCGACCGAATAGGATCTGATTCGACCGAATAGGATCTGATTCGACCGAATAGGATCTGATTCGACCGAATAGGATCTGATTCGACCGAATAGGATCTGATTCGACTCCTTCAAGCCGGGTGACGGAGAAACCTACGGGAAATCGCGATTTTTGTGATTTTTCGACCAAAATTGATGTTTTATACATGGAAATGCTCGGAATTCAAAGACCTAATGATTCCTAGTATTTATAACAACAAAAACTTGCATTTTGACACCAAAAATGACGGTTTTTGACCAAGAACACACTTGACACAAAAGTTGGGGTTTTTGCTCGATTCGGGGCCGGATTTGATGATAAAAACGTATGATTTTCAAGAAGATCTTACCAAAAACAACAACAAACAGATTTGTGGACTCGGATTTGAAGTTTGAAGACTTCTCTCTCTAGTTTCTCTCTCTAGAATGAGAGTGTTTGGGTGGGTTTTGTGAAAGTGTTGGTGAAAATGAAAGAGGTGGTGCAAGAACACTTGATTTCCCGCTTAAATACTCGGGTGACTCGGGTTCGGGTTTAGGCTACCTACGGGTCAAGACTAGTCGAGTTCATAAGTTTTTAAACAAACTAAAACTTTTTCAGCAAAACTTTTATAAAATCATTTTTCGAATAATTATTTGAAATCTTTTTAAATAAAAACATTTTATTTTTCGAAAGCATAAAAATTAATATTTTTCAGGCGTAAATGTCGTTTTATGAAATAAACATTTTAAATGATAAAAACAGATTTTTCCAATGATATGGGTTCCGAACTTATCGTCCAGAACCCAAAGTCTATAGTTTCCGATGATTTCACGATCTTAGTTTACTAATCGAATTTCAGGGCGTTACATTTAACATACTGTTCAAATCGATCTTTCCAAGCAACGAAGTCGGTACCCTTAAGCATTTTCGGAGCCTTAGTTGCTGAACCGGCTTCAACTTCCATTTTCACTAGTTCCGTGATGTTTATCGAAGTCATCGTTGAAAGAAACACAACTCAAAACACGAGGAAAGTATAAAATAATTTTTTATTATTTTGAACAGTGCCCAGTAGGCGAAGTTATGCTTAACTTCGCTTAAGTTTAACTTCGTTGATACACAACTTCGCTAAACCTTAACTTCGCTTGATTCTTAACTTCGCCTGATGTTTAACTTTGCTTCTTGACAACTTCGCTTAATTCAAGCGAACTTCTGAGACAAGCGAAGTTAATGATAACTTCGCTTAAACTTATATCTTCGCCTGATGAACACAAGGATTTTGCAGGTTTTAATTTGACGTATTGCGAGGTATGCGAAGGTGTAATGGGTTATATTTGATAGTGGGAGATGGGTAGGACACAAAAACTCGGTATTTCAACATAAACTCGTCCCGCGAAAAGTCGAACTGAACGATTTCTACACTCGTGTGATAATCCCAAACCACACAATCACGAGCAAATGCTCTGATACCAATTGTAGGTTCCCAACCAGATCTACATGGAAGTATCTCGTACTACGTAGGTGCGGAATCCCTACGTAAGACGATACGAGCGTAGGATGTAAACTATGTTATTACCGAACACGAACACACGTTACAATACTCAAAAGACACGTTGTATTGCAACTCCTTTAACACGTGATACGCAAATCACAATTACACGTACTGGAATCTTAGCCAAATACAAGTGGTAGCCTAAACATTTATAACCTTCGACAACTTCGCCTAACAGACTAGGCGAAGTTGTCAATAACTTCGCTTGTCCCACAAGTTCGCTTATAACAGGCGAACTTGTGAGACAACTTAACTAAAACACAAATCAAAACCAACTAACACGATTATAGACACTATATACTGAACTACTGACATCATGTACCAACAGGTTTTTATGATGATGATTGGGCATTCAAATTGTCATTGTTAAACACTTTAGGTTTTGTCTCAACAACAGGTTTATTAACAACAGTTTCCTCATTTCCCGCAAAAGGATTTGCAGTGTAATATGTATGAAATGGTGGTGGTACCTCAACAAAACCTACACCTTTCTTGGAATGTTTTTCCTTACCAGTTACTTCAATGATTTCATTAAGCAAAAATGATGAGTTCCTAAATTTTCCCAACTTGCTTTTCAAGTCAAGAACCTCATTTTCAAGTACGGTAATTTTAGTTTGATGTTTCAAAATCTCTTGAAACTTTTGATCGTTAATTGTCATTTTGACAGGCAATTCAGCTTTTAAGTCATGGTTACTCAGAGACAATGCTTCAATTTTCTCCCTAGAACTCATTTGTGATTCTAGTGATTGTCTATATGTATCCTTAATTGAACCAATTTCTTTTACCAATATGTCATTATGTTCTTTTAACGATTCTAACCTAAGCTTAACATTGTCACACTCAACACAAAGTACAGTTGTAGAAAATTTAACACAAGAAGAGGAAGAAGAACTAATGTCGTCAAACTTAGCCATGCAAGCGAAAGAAGTTGGTTGCATAGAACACAAATCATCAGAATCTGATTCCATTTCATTGTCAAATGACAGCTCATTCCCACTTGCATCTTGAAATATGTCATTCATCTCAAACATAACCAAGTTAGCATAATTATATTTGCATAATAATTGTTGAGGTCAATTAGTTCCATCAGCAGTAGAAAGCAAGGCTTGTGATCCCGAAGCAGAAGGTTTACCGCCTGACGGTTTGTCAGCATTATCACCCTTTTTCATAGTACTTCTTTCATAATTCTGTGGTCCATTATATTGTTTCTTTCGCTTATCACGCTCTTTTGCGAAATAACCAAATTCTTGACAGTTAAAGCACTTGACTTTCAGCTTATCGAACCCAGTTTTCTTGTCCAAAGCTGGTAAATCTTTACCAGTTCTTTGCATGAATTTCTTCACTTTTCTTACAATCATTGCCATGTTCCACTTAAGATCCATAAGTTCCAGATCATTGGGATCTCTTTGATCATAATCTTCATCGGTTAATTCACTCGTTGCAATTTTACTACCCACTAGATTCTCATATGATGTCATAAAATCACATAGAAATGAGAATAACTGCTCAGCTTCTTTCATGTTTACGTTCGGTGGTGGAGTGAAGTTGTTTGTAGAAGAAGATCCACCAGAATTCTCAGTGTGTCCCGTGTATCCAGATTCCATAAAATATACATTTGGATAACTATAAGTTGAAGAACCCATATTTGCATTTTGAGTGAGAAATGCAGTGATCGGAGCTGTAGTGCTGCTTAAAGGCATACTTCCTCCATAGAAATATGGATCTTGAATCTCTTTTGAGGACTTTTGACACTTTAAATCATACTCTCTAGCTTCTAATTTCTGCATAAATTCTGAAGCAATCAGATCTTCATTTTTGAAGTAATTGTTTTCTTTTAACACAATCGGAAATGTTGAGTAGGAACTTGGTAAAGCATTCTTCACAGTGTCAATCTTATCTGATTCAGTAGGTTCCATCTTCATTTTAAAATTTTCTGCTATCAAATGGTTAAATCGGGTAAGCATCTCGTCAATTGTTTCATCTTCAATAAATTAAAGTTTCGAAATTGAAACATTAACATTACTTTCTTGCTTTCTACTGTGTTCCCCATGTTTCTCATCCTAATATGTTGGAACAATGAAGCACATATCTTGATACTTCAACTTAATGAAATATGTTAGCCATTGTTAAAGTTGAGTATGCTTTGGTCTCAATCTCAAACGCTTTCTTTTCTTCGTGTGAATATTGAGAAAAAGTCTTTGGAGTAAAACCCGTTGTTTCACTACCAAGCATCGGAACAGTATAAACTTCATCAAGACAATGACAACAGTCAGGATGAACAGAACCAAGATGTGCATGAAAACGTGGTTCGTATTTGGAAAAATCACTGAATTTCATCAGTCCTGGACATTTTGAATGAAATCAAATTTCCACATCGAGGTGTAACATTTGCTGCATGAGTACGTTTTGGGATGACAATGCGTAAAAACCATCCATGTTAATTAACAAGTTCAAATTTATCAAAGATTTAAACTTGAAGGTTAAATTGAAAAATTTGTAGCTTAAGTAATCAGAAACAGTAACTTAACGAACTGAGTGAAATCTGGTTAACGAAATAAGAATAATAACTTAACGAACCAGATGTGGTCTGGATAAGAATCAGTAACAAATTGGAACTAGGACACTAACGAACTAGTAACGAATTAGATTATAACGAATCAGACACGTCATCAACGAAACACTAACGAATCAGTAGAACGAATCAATGATGAATCATTGACGAATTAAGAACAAAAAAGTAATGAATCTCTGAACGAATCAACAGAGGAAATAATAACGAATCAGAGATTAATGTGTAACGAATCCAGGAGCACGAACTTGGAACAGTTAGTTCGAATCAGCTATAGTTGATAACGAATCAACTACATTTGATAACGAAAAATGTGTAAGGCCCCGTTACCGATGCCCTACTTTGGACATTGGATTTACTCATAAACACAGTTCTAAATATCAGAGTTAATTAAAACTTTCACGGAATAATATTAAAAGTCAACCGTTCATTACAAACGTTCATAACTTGTCTTTTAAAACATAACATAACATATAATATCAACATCATAACAGATCTTTGGATGCCAGTCTCTTCCAATCATGCCATGTGTCTCCTTCAAGCTAGCTGTTGCAATCTATTCGCCTGCTCGCATACTAAAAGTCAGCTACCCTGAGTGAGTTCTAGTTAATCAAAAAACTTACTTTACATACACATATACGTGCCCGAAGGTACGCATTACATACTTAACATGTTCATCATTCTTCCATATACATTTATAACTACCCTTACATCATAAAGAGCATTTCACCCTACATACCTCAGATATTATTAGGGGGCGGTACCCTCCATCCTCGGATATTATTAGGGTCTGATCTCCCTTCTTCCTCGGATATTATTAGGGTCAGGTACCCTCCACCCTCGGATATTAGTAGGGTCTGGTACCCTCCATCCTCGGATATTATTAGGGTCCGGTCTCCCTTTCTTCCCTACTATCATGACATACCTTTATATATATATATATATAATTGCAAGTTTCATATGTACTTACATCATTCACTCATCATATACAACAATCATATCATCAAACCATCACCTAGCAATACATGCAATATCCGAAGATCATTCATGTACCGATAAGCATTCACTCATACATAAATTATATAAGGCATACACTTACCACTTAAGGTAAGTGTATTAACTAATCAAATCGAGTATGCATACAGCTCTGAAAAACATAACAAGGAATGGGGCTAGAAACTCACATGAACTCGGTTACGTTCACCGTTAATTATTATTCCTTTCCTTAGCTATGCGCGACTAACTGTATAACAATTGCACGTATCAGTTAACTATCACTACCCGTATCGCATTTATAGTGTAGTTATAACCCTCAACGAACGGGGGGTCCGGGGGCATCGCCCCTGGAAGCAGGGTTCTAGGGGCGACAGCCCCTAGCAGGGTGCAACTTCTCTTTCTTCAGAGTCTCCAATACCTCTCTCAGATGCTCGGCATGATCAGACTCGCTTCTGGAATAAATCAATATATCATCGATGAAGACGATAACTGACTTTTCCAATATTGGTCGACAAACCCTATCATCATGTCCATGAATGCTGCGGGAGCATTCGTTAGACTGAATGACATTACGAGGAACTCGTAGTGTCCATACCGCGTCTTAAACGTTGTGTTAGGGATGTCTGCCTCTTTCACTTTCAGCTGATGATAGCCTGATCGGAGATCTATCCGTGAGAACCAACTTAAACCTTGCAGTTGGTCAAACAGATCATTTATTTGTTAACTTAAAAGTTCGAGGGCTTCTTTGTAATTAATCCTACAATGAAAAGATCAAGAGGGTGTTCCAGAAGAATGTTTATCAATCAAAGCAAGAGATATCAGAAAAGAAAATATCTTTTGAAAAGTCAAATTGTTAACCCTTTAAACCAAATGATGAAAAGAAAAGAAAAAGGTATGGAGACACCTCAAGGAAACCAAAACCATCCTCTAAAAGACAAACAACTTCCAAGGTGCTTGAACCTACAACAAGAGCAAAAGTTACAGAAGAAAGTCATTCAATTAATGATGAAAACTTACCAAACGGATAATTTTATGATTCTAGAGCAGAGGATCTGAACGTTCAGATGAAAAATGGAGAAATAAGGTCAATATCCTCAAGGATGACTTTGGTGACTTTACTCTAGAACAACTGACTGAAGTGGCAGCACTGCACTTGTCTGATTATCAGAAAAGGCATAGGTCTTCCAGTACACAACAAGATGTATTGTTGAGATATCTGAGGGAACAAGCCAACTCGGGATTTCCCTTTCTGAATAAAAGGAAAAGATTAGATGGAACTAAGGCCGAAAGAGAAAGACCCATAGTTGCAGCCTCATCAATCAAACCTTGTTCTGCTATCAAATAGTGTAACAGCATTGGCATGGTAATGAATGCACCAATCTAACAAGTTCAAAGAATTGAACAAATTACAAATATCTGCACGATGACAACAATGAAAAGTTCTTGCTGAGAAACTCTGAAGGGATGAAACTTCATACAATCTCACATGACAGTGAACTGAAATCTCTGCACTCGAAAGATCTTATTGACATAAAGAGATGGACCCTACCATGTGACCATCCCTTTTTACTAGGAAATTTTCATGTTCCAACAAAAAGCAACAGGAGTAGCATGCTTCCTAATCAACCTAATGAGAAACTAAAGAAAATGTTGAACAACAAGAAGTGTTAAACTTCTCATAACTGTTTATTTGGTGTACTAGTCTTTACTTTAGTTTTGATATGTAATGTCCTAGTGACAGAATTCTGTTTATGTGATATTTTATTTTAAATAATGTAATTTACCGCTTTCAAGAAATTGATGTGTATTTTGAACAAGTGTATGTAATATGGAGGTGTTTTGGTGCATCTTAGTTTTTTCCAATTTAGAGGAGATTGTTGGGATAAAAAATGATCAAGGAATACTGGAATCTTCTCAAACTCCTCAAGAAATATGCTAAGTATGGAATACGAGCAAACTAGGCACTTTGAGGAAGCCTAATACTTATTCAAGCAAGGTATATTACATCGAGCAAGGCTATCCTCTAGAATTCTTCTAAGTTTTTAGTCCGCGCAAACTACACTTCATCAAGCAACGTTGTTCTTCAGTCGAGCAAGGTTTGTTTCAGAGCACACTCTTGACTTTATCAAGCTTAAACCAAGTATTTTGTGGGACAAGGTTTCAATAATGATGATCTCAAGCATACTTGTAGGAAGTTAAAGGAATTTCTCTTAGGGATTTCTATGAGAAAGGTTCAACCTCGAGCAAGCTACAGTACCACAAGCACACTTGAGTTTTCCTGAATAAGTCCTTGACAAAAGGTTGAAGAGATAAAGAACAAGTTTGATTGTATGATATTCTCAAGCAAAGTTTGATTATATCACGAATATTGAAGTCTGCTTGAAGATTTTTTTAAGAAAAATATTCATAAGTAAAAGCTTGCTCGGAGAACTGTACCAGCACACTTATGGATTACAAGGTTTGCTCGATAAAGACACAACTTACTCAAAGACCTATTTGAAATTTGTAATAATTTTGAATACGTTTGAATATGTTTTAAAAATGATTAGGGTTTCTAGAAGCTCTCAAGTGTGCCTATTTAAGGAAATACTAGGTCATTTTTGTGACAACGGTGAAAAACGGCAAATTAGACTTTCTTAGCAGACTAAATATCTTTGTACGGAAAGTAGCCGCACCTGACATTCTACCTAGAAACCCTAAAGTTATTCCTTTGTATTATTCATTAATATCAATGGAAATCTTTTGAGTCTCTTGCGTGTTTGTCATCTTTAAGTTATTTTAGCAACGTCTTGATTACTATTGATTCCGCCTTTAGTAATCATTGAGTCTTTACATTAGCTTATTCGTAACCATCTTTTCAACATTAAGTTTTTGGTTAAGAGGTTGATAGTGAGATAAATCGATCCTGACCGAATCAAAAAAAAATTGTCTTTATTTAACTTTGAATCAAGTGTGAATATAGGAATAGAGTAACAGATAATAGGAATGAACCAACTCTAGGTGTATGAACAATCCTTTCGTACTTATGCAACTTGAAAACCGTTTATCACAAACACTAATTTGCTATAACCTTCAAGAAATCGGAACAATTACAATATGATGTAACTTGATTGAAACAATCAAAATTCACAACAATGGCGGCATGATGTCATCATCTAGTTAGAATATGTTGTACTCAATCACTGGAGAATTTCGTTATCGCTGGAAAATTTAGTCATTGCCGGAACTATGAATTTGTCGCCAGAAAAAAGGTTATGTTGGAAGAACGATAATGAACAGAATAGCAAATATGAATGGAAACAATTATTTTTCAATTGAACCCACGAACATAACAAGTCTAATTTCAATTAATAATTTGTATAATCGATTTGGCTGGCAAAACATGTTTCTAATCACCGAAATATATTGTTACGGACTAAAAAATGATATCGGACAAAGTGTTGTTGATACTGATGAAAAATTATTGCCGGAATATGTTGTTACGGTGGCCAGAATATCGAATTGGCCAGAAAAAAATTGTTAAGCCGCCGAAAAAACGGTTATTAAGCCATAAACTCGCCGGAAACATTAAAACCTTCACCGGTACTCAAATCGAAACCAGATTTCAAATCGAAATCATGTAGATGAATTATAAACAGTTTTAAACGTCAAACATCAACCGATTATAGTCCAAATCAAGTAACAATCAAATCGATGAACACGATCACTTCAGAGTCAATATCGAACATGTTATAATGATCGGTTTCACATGAAATTCAGCGATTAGATGTAGAATCGAGCACCGAAATCTTTGACACTACTAGTTTTTCCTGATGAGGATCGAAGAACTCGATATTGATCTACAAAACCGAAAGCGCATGGTTTTTGATTCGGTGTGTTTCGGTACTATTCTATGAACAAAAATGACCAGCAGGTAGACGATATGTAAATAATAACTCGCTGAAGCTCGTTATAAATTTCGGCAGAGTAACGTTACAAACGGTCTCTCATAAAAATAAACAGCTAACTAACACTAAAATGAATGTTCTATTCCACATGCACATTCGTTAATCTTGATCAGCTCCTCATTCATTCCTTTGACATCCTCATGCGTGCTCATTCATTACTCTTGTACCTCTCATTCGTTATATATATTTCATTAGCCATCCTAAGCTTGCATGTTTTAATGAATGAACAACATATCAAGACCAAATGACTAGTTGGCGATTACACTTGTCAAATTTCATGTACTAACTCCACGGCCCATATTTGTTAAAGTTATTCGAAGTTTTCTTAGCCATGCGGGTCTTATCGTTGTTTCATCAAAGACTTTTCAAAAATAGCCCGACCAATGGCACATCTTCTTGAAAAGGATGCTCCATTCATCTACTTCGAAGATTGTTTGCATGCATTCCAAATCTGAAGGACAAGCTTGTAGATACTCCAATTATGGTAGCTCTGGCCTGGACACTACAATTCGAACTCTTGTGTGATGTGAGCGACTTCGCAGTTGGAGCAATCTTAGGACAAAGGAAAGATAAACACTTTCATTTGATCTACTATGCCAACAAAACTCTAAATGATGCTTAAGAGAATTACATAACAATCGAGAATGAGCTTTTTTGCCGTAGTATTCTCTTACAACAAATTCCGTTCTAATCTAGTCCCTTCGAAAACGATCGTTTACACTGATTATGCGGCAAATAAGTACTTTTTCACCATACATGAAGCTACACCCCGTATGATCCGTAGGATTTTACTTCTACAAGAATTCGACATCGAAATCAAAGATAACAAGGGTGCTGAAAATTATGCATATCCAGACTCGCTAACATCGCAATCTACAAGGCTAGTGGAATCGCTATCAAATGAATGACGTATCAACAAAAGAAAAATAATTTATGACATTAAGTACTATTTTTGGGAGGATCTTTACATATTTCGTGTAGGAGCCGAAGATGTATATATGGAGACGAAGCACACAAAATCCTGAAACAACGTCATGAAGGAACAACAGGAGGTCATCATGGAGCAACGGCAACTACAAAGAAAGTATTCGACGCCGGATTCTATTGGCCTACAATCTACCGTGAAGCAAAAAAATTGGTTCATTCCTGCAATGCAAGCCAACGTGCTAGCAACATCTCATCTAGAGATGAAATGCTACAAAGACCAATCCAGGTCTGTGAAGTATTTGACATTTGGGGCATCGACTTTATGGGACCACTTCCAACGTCATTTGGTCATCACTACGTCCTAGTTGCAGTAGATTATGTGTCATAATGGTCAAAGCCCAAGCTTTACACACCAATGATGCTTCGATGTAGTCAAATTTCTGAAGAAATTATTTTTCTCGTTTTGGTATTCCCAAGGCACTTATAAACAATCGGGGAACAAACTTCTGTAATGCGCAAATGGAGAAAGTTTTGACC